>NW_019729208.1:674749-700980 GCF_002891405.2 Cryptotermes secundus | reverse complement strand
AGAAGACCACACTTTTCTCGGGCCATTATCTCCGTAACCGTTCAACTTTGGACATAGGTGTTTTGGGTTATATCGGCATACTTTAACATAAGGAACACCCTCCCGAAGTTTGGCACATTCCTCCTGGGACACCTTGTATATCATATATGCTATACATGACACACAACAGGATACATACTATGAATATTCGGTAATTATCTTACATGTTCTAGTTGACTCTAAAGGCTTCAGATGATGATGTATGCATTGGTGCTCATGCACTTGATTTTGTTGACTAGGTTTGTAACATAAATTTCTGCCTCCCTTTCTATCCTAGTTCCACGAATGTCTGTGCTGCATCACAATTTTTGTTGCATATTTTCCTGTTATTTCCTGGTCTCAGATGTTTAAATAGCTGTAGTGAATTTGACGTGGGCTCTCTGTGGTTGATGTTGGCTCTTTCTAATTGACCGAACAGAACATGTGTCTCGCCCTCACATGAGGACGGAAACAGATCGTGCTTCCGAAACGTTGTGTTCTCTAGTTCCTAGAATACCGGATGATAAACACTATCCGAAATCCAAGTAGCTGTAATGTTCTAGTTGTGTTTGTATAGTTTATGCTGCTACTTGCTTGTGATATTCACAAACTTTATACGAGTGTAAAGTTGAAAGGTGCGAGTAGCATGTACATGGTAAAGGCTGCTTGACGTGGTGTGTTCATCAGGGCGGAATAGAAGGAAGTGCCCTGCTGTAATGTAATTATCTAATAGACAAAGCCAAGCCAGGCCGAGACAAGGCGATACGTAAGCAACCGATCTCCCTCTCTCTCTTTTTTTCTCTTGACGAGTTGCGTCTGGAAATTCTCGTGTAGCGCGGTGCTGTCTCGTGTAACACGATACTGAATTCGTTACCCTGACCGCAACTGTAAAGTAACTGAATAATGGACTAAACAGTGGGATACTATTCAGTTCTGCGGAATAATGGAGTGAGATACGGAGAACTGCTCTCTCTCAAGAAATGTGTGTTTATTTGCAGTTTGAGGAGTACTCTTTTCTAGGTTGTGTCACCATGCAGTTTGATGTAAGTTCACGCACTACCTCTGCCTACTCTGAAGATGGAGGTAAAATTTTCCTCCGAAACGTCGGTGAGTTTATGTCTGAGTGCACGGTGTTAGACCTAGATTACTCTGTGTAAAGTATTTGTCGACGTTGTAGTCTTCTTCCTCTGAAAATTCGGTAATATTCCTGACTGGACGGAGTCATGTCTCAGAATATACCACTTTATGTAAGGTGTTTTTGGGAGATGTATTTTTTATTCATAACAACTTTCTAATTGACGCTGTGCAGTCTCGATTGCTGACAGTGTCGTTAAGTAAGGAAATTAAGAAATACTCTTTTAATCAGTTTAATAGGGTTCAGAATATTTTTCGATTTGGTAAAAAAAATATATTTGAATGAATAGCCTAATATATTCTCGGTACACTTCGGAATTTACGTATAAAAACTCGAGGAAAGAAGTGAAGTTAGGGGAGAGATCTCAAATAGAACAGCGAATCGAACCTGGGAACATTTGAAAGCCATCCAACTGAATGCAATTTAAAGTAATTTAAGTGTAAGATTTGAGGTTTTCACGGCTGTGACAATGAAGTATACCGTCTTCTGGGATGTGGCCCCGAGTAGATCTTATGTGAAGCGACGTTGCGGAGGAACTTATCGCCTCCATCTTCAGGATAGAAAAATCCGTGAGCGAGGAATCAGCTTGAGCAGGTTGCTGCAGCCTGCGAGGAAGTAACTTGATCAGGTGGCTGAAGACTGTCTCCTTGGATGTGGCGCCATGTAGATCTTGTGTGAACCTACTTTTCGGAGAAATGTATTTCTTCCATCTTCAGGGTAGAAAAATCTGTAGCAAGCTGCTCAAACTCTTTCCTCGATCGCGGATTTTTCTACCCTGAAGATGAAGGCGATACGTTAACTCCGAAACGTCGGTTTACACAAGATCTACACGGCGCCATATCCCATAAGACGGCATACTTCAAGTTATTTCAGTGTTTACCAAAAGTATGTATCTTAGCTAAGGAGAGTCTGATAATGAGGAAGATTTGAGGTTAGACGAGGCGTTTTGTAGATGGAGGCGTTTATAAATATTTGGTTTTGTGACCTTAGACTTCCGACTGACCTTACGAAACTTTGCTGTATATCAGACCAACTTAACCAAGTTACTGTTTCTCTCAATCCCACAGACATAGAACTTCTAGAGAGCCCGCCTTCCAGCAAACGCTTCAATAAATCTCTAGAGAGCTGAGGAACAGTGTCGCCCATATTTGAATTGCTCGTAGTTTTCTTGAGTATCGAATGAACCAGGATTCTGAAGGAGATCACTTCATGTTGTGAATTTAATTACATCGATTCTGGTTTGCTTGGCATTTTGCTTTTATTTTGCAATTGTCTGACTATGTGAAGCAGAAAGCTTCTTGAGAAACGAACAGTCGCTCAGCTAATCAAGGAACTCATTGCTCTCATTGGAAATGAAACGTCCATGTCCGCTTTCACAAGAACCTGCTACTGGTCCCATCTTGACCCACATGAATTCATATCGGATTTGAGGTTCTCACAGCTGTGGTTATGAAAGTTCCATCTTTTAGGGTATAACCACGTGTAGTCCGATGAAAATCAATCGATGTTTCGGAATAACATGTCACCTTCATATTCAGAGCTGAAGAATGTGCCAAACCGAGAAGCTGAAGCTACCTGCTTCATGCTGCTCTCATTCTTGGCTTCTTGTTCGGCCTTGAAGACGGAGGTGTCATGTTCCTCCGAAACGTTGGATGACTTTCAACGGACTATGTGGCGTTACAGCGCAGAAGATAGAACCCTTAATATGTTTATGGTGCTCGACAGCAAACGGGACTCCCAACTTTTTATCATGAGTGTCATCAAATTAAGATACATCTGGAAATATATAGTATGTTATATTTGTAACTTAAACTGTTTAAATATTAAAAGGGTTTGAATTTGACACAAATATTTAATGATCACAGTTTCATGTAGGCTGTTAGATTTGTAAATTCTATTTCATTTTAATATTTTTAATTATTTATGTCCATTAACCTCTGGAAACCTGTGTTGTGGAACAAAAGTATTTTTGGTAGTCAAATATTTGAATAGTTAAATAGCATTTATTGTTGCATTTTTCATGACTGCAGCACTGAGTGCGGCATCTGTTGCTGCTGGCGTGATCAGCTTTGCTTCTTCCTTCATACTCTTTTTTTGTTGTCCTCTTTTCTCAACAAACTACCACGCTTCAAATCGAAGGCTGCTTCTCGTTTTAACCTTCCTTTTCTAATCGTTTTCTTTTGTGCTTTTTCTAGAAGGTTTAACCCCATTCAGTTCCTCCCGCCTTATACTGTTTCTCTTGTGATACCTTTGTCTCCTTTGTCTCCTTCACCATTTCATTGCACTGCTGATAAGCGCTCAGCAAAACTGAAATATGCGTACTGAGAAACTTTTCGGAATAGGAAACATGTATGCGTACATACACTTATTTTGCTTATAGTGACCGATACTGTGATCTCCCAGAGTATTGATTGACCTTTCCTCCTGGTACACCTGGTATTCAACATAAAATATTGCTTTACTTACACTATATAAATCTAAGGTCCTAAATATAACCGCGCTGACTTTGTGGCTGCGTGATGGAACTCACGAAAGAACACTGAGGACAATCTTACTATTTTTTATTTTTCTTGCTCACTGCAGGCAAATACTAGGATTGTACTTCGATTAGGTCACTACCACTTCCTGTAGGTCCTTCTCAAATCATCATTGATGAAACATCCTGTAATTTCGACGTTGAATAGCCTAGGTACTAACATAGTTGTTTTCCATTTCATGCAAATTTCTGCTGTGTTCGCCAGCACGGTTGTTTTTAGTTCCGGGCCCCGCGGGACCAGTGACCATATTTTTCCTTCTCCAAACTCTGAGTCGTGAGACTGGCCCTACTGACGAAATAATCTGTTCTATATACACAGTAAACATTACCTAATCCGGTTTAATTGAGGGGATGATCAACCGGATTGAGCCATAGTCCGGATTACTAAAGCAAAAAGTAACCATAAAAGACAAAGAACTTATAATATAAATAAAAGGAAAATTTAATGATGTAGGTAATGCCGATGAGACCGTCTCTGTGGTATAGTTGTCAGAGTTCCTGGCTACCGATCCAGAGGTCCTGGGTTCGATTCTCGGCGCTACCAGTTTTTCTGGGAAGTAGTGGGTCTGGAACGGGGACCACTCAGCCTCGTGAGGCAGCGGCCGTGTTTTCTATAGGTCCAACTTTAGGTCATATAAGAAGATACAGCAATAGAAATATTGGTGTGTTTCAAGTGCCTGGAGGTATAACTGAGCCTCTCTGTTCCTGGATATATAAATACGGGGACCTGGCCTCCAGTTTCTGGGAGTCTTGAATCTGAGACAGTAAAATGTGATCATGAGCCCTCCATGAGCCCTCCGGGAACCGGATCTGAGAACGAATGCGCTGGCTAGGGCCAGAGAGGATGTCACATAAGGACTGCGATCGCAAGTGTTCAATCAGAAAAATCTGGCCGTGAGTTTCAATGGGCTTGGCGCCAAAACGAACTGATTGGCGGCAAAACGCCAGTCGTAAAGTGACCCTGATTCTGACTCTGTCTCTGAAATATAGGTGTGTTTCAAGCAGTAGTATTGTTATGTTGTTAGTTTTCAGCCAGCGATCTTCAATTCAATTTGTCTGCATATTCTGTGCAACTACAATAAATATTTACATCTCGGTTTAATAAATGGCTGTCTGTACATACAGAGTGTTCAATCAAGGAGGAAACTTCGCAACACTGATGACCGGGCCCAATATTCCTCACAGATTGTTGCTGTAACTGCAACTGTAACGGCGCGCGTTTATCAGCGCTAATGACTCATTCTGCTATCAGCAGTTACAGCAGCAATCCGTGAGGAATGTTGGGCCGTGTCAGCGGTGTTGCGAAGTTTCCTCCTTAACTGAACGCACTGTACAACGACATCCCAAGTTGTACTTGTTTTTAACGTAATAATACAGGCTTGAAGAAAACGTCAAATAATGTCTGAAGAGGCAAGTGACTCATCTTCCTTCCTAATTGCCTTATGTCTTTTAAAGCATGTGAACAGCATTTTTCATATTTTGATCCGGATTAACTGTAACCGGATTAGCGAGGGTTTACAATGTACGATTTTTTAGTTATTTTAGTATTTCAGAAGGTCGAAAGAGAGTTTGAGAAAGACAGTTTTGGAATATCTTTTACGTACTGGATAAAATTAGAAATTTTACAAAAAAAGGAAATTCTGTTTATGTTGGTCAACTTGGCAAGCGTTAAGGAATGTCATTTTGCCTCTAACCCAGAAACCAGGAAGACAGACGCTTGCTACTGGGCTCCTAGCGTAATTGAATGGACGAGAGTTCTCTCTCCTATGGGAGCCGTCATCACAAACGAAGTCTATGTTATCTAAGCCTTAAGGCAATGCAAAGCAATAGAACAGAGGCGGTTCATTAGAAGTGCTGCAGTTGTGACCCCGAGACTTGCACTGACGTCATTCCGGTTGCAGCCTATCACATCAGGGAACACTTCCCCTTCTGGTACCCACTGAGATAATGATTGTGATTCGCGTTATGGTGGTACCTTATTTGTAACATGTCCGGAGACCGGATATCTTAACCGGAAATTTCGTGGTTGTTCAAAGCGAATACTGCAACAATACATTAAAATCGGCTACGGCCGTCGTCATTGATACCCTTCCTAGGCGTATTTCATTCGATCACTTCATTAATTGATACAGTATATTTCAGAATACCGGTCACGGTAGCCGAGCGGTCTAAGGCGTGCACTGTCTTCCCTCGCTCGGAAGCCGGGATCGTGGGTTCGAATCCGACTCAGGGCATGGATGTTTGTGTGCGTTTTTCTGTGTTTGTATACAGGTAGAGGCCTTGCGACGAGCTGATCACCCGCCCAAGGAGTCCTACCGTATGTGTAAGATCTAGAAAAACCGAAGTGAACGGAGAAGTTCACGGAGGTATGCCTAGGCCCACTTGGGCTGTAGTGCCAAGGAAAAAAATATTTCAGAATAATTAAAAAGAATAGCTATATGAACTCAGTTTACCCCTCATAATTTTGTATTTGGGTATTTACGTATAAATATAAGTATTGTGATATCATGGCTAAAAGCCGGAATAGTGGAACGATTATAAATGTCCGCGACAAAGAATCAACACGCAACAATAGAGGAAATATAAGAAGCGGTGTTTTCTAAGCGGTCCTTGCTGGCTCTATATAGTGAAGACCAACGAGAACGGAGATGGCAAAAGCACTAATAACATCAGTAATGAATTATGCTTGCTCCGTCTGGAAATTAGCTCCAGATACCCTCCTTTTGAAATAACAGCTCATGCAAAACAAAGTTCTCGGCACCATTGGTAGATTTCCAAGGTGCATACAGCCCCGCGAGTTGCACATGGCTTTCCAAGTACCGGATATTTATGATTACATACAGAAATTGTACAGACAACAAGCAGAGATCATACAAACTCATGCAAACGGAAATGTGCGCGACATCGGCAACGTTCAACCTCGACTCAGAAAATACAACAGGCTTAAGCTTGGCGGCGGACAAGCGTACCACCGTTCAAGTGACTTGTCAGTCGTAATATGTGTTATATGGGTTAGGGCATGATCTGATATGCCAAGCCCTGTATGTATTTTATATACATAATACTAGAATTACATGTAAAACTGTAAACAGTAGATGTCCACAAGGAACCGGATTCTTGACAACTGACCATGTAGAATTCCGACATGCAAAATTGTAAATATACAGTAGATGACAGATACTACTGATTTTGACCGTACTAGTTGCAACTGTCTGACAGTAACAAAAGTCTGGTCTTGAGCCTGAGATGCGGCTTGGCACCAAGAAATAGTGGCTGGCTGACCGTTGGTCGTAACACAACTTTGACGTCATTTGACTTGACGTAGGTCGGAGTAGGCGGTTAAGAGTCGTTCTTGAGGTACATTGTTAGCAGCCGCTGCCTAGCAACGACTAATAAATAGAAAAAGAATTTCATGCGTGATGTCGTTCTAGCGATCTAGAGAGTGCAAATTAGAGAGATCGTTACAGTTCAATAAATCCATTTATAAATCCAAACTCCACGTCTAGTCGCAAATATGTGTTAATATGTACATTTCTACGTAGTGTACAGTAGAACTAATATGTGCACTTGTTAGTTTGTTTTTTTTTTGTTTAGGAATTAAACACTAAGAATTAATATAATCCTGTTTAATAAAAACTTCTTTGCTTGAAGTGTAATGCATTTTGTTTGCACTCGGAAGGTTCCATGTTTGAATCTCGACCAGGGTACCTGTTACCCTGGCTGAGGTCCTTAGTGTTCATCTGTCCATCCAGGAAAGTGCCTGGACAGTGTCTTATGTTGTGACACGACCGCCTTTTTCCACACGCTTACCAATTCATTATTCGCTCTCATCGGATTGCTCCACGCTTCAGCCTATGTCAGTAACAGCATCCAAATTCAAATTGTGGCATATTTGCCCAAGGCAAGAACTGTGGAGCCAGAGAAACAGCCTTTGCTAGCGTGTAGATCCGTTACTATGCAGCGGCCGAGGGATAAGCAAATATACCAGAGCTGTTTCTAGGCAACGGCTCGGTAAACACCTTCCCTCTGAGACGGATGCGCATGCAATATATAGATATTCTCTGGTATGTTTTTTTTTCTACTAGATCCATGCAAAGGGGATAAAAGGAAGAAAAAAGGGGAGCCGAGGTAGTTCTGTATGGGGGTTTGCGAGGAAAGGAGGTGCCGTTCAGAGAAGATTTGAGCGTGTAAAGCTGAAGAATCTCCACTGTTAGAAGCCGTTGCTAGGGATCGGCTAATGAAGACACAGCACGCTGGAAAAGACTTAAAGGGTGCTGTGGTGATTTGTAAATTGGAGAGATTAGTTATGGCGCTGTAATCGCTTGTAGTTCCGAGTCGTGTGTATAAGTGATCATTAAATCAATATTCAATCCAGAACCCCGCCTGTAGTCATTCCAAACTACCTGAAAATATATATTACTTTCAACAGTGTTGAGATTAATGAAAGTATCTATTAAGAATTTTGTCTTCTGGGAAATAGCGCCGTTTAGTCCATCTTCATTATTCCTAATAAATCAGAGAGAAAGAGTGTATTTTCTTCTTGCAGGTCTCAGTGCTTTTTCCTTCCATTTTATTGCTACGTCTTTGTTTCCTGGAAAAGCAATCTGACGAGAGAGGCACGTAGTCTGTAAAGAAATCACAGGTCTTCATGCTCTGTTGTGCTCTGAACTTTGAATAGTTTCTTTTTTCTTTAATAGAAGACTTTATTAGGCTACGTGTTTGCTCCTGCAGCGTCAGGTCCCGGATTACTTTGTGCGTCCACTGTGTGTGTGTTTCTTACACTCTGCTCCTGTAATCCGACTTTGATCCAGCTTTGTTCCACATCCGCTAAGTCTACTTGCTGTTTTGCGAACAGGTTTCCTGCTTTGTACAGAATATAAGAATTTTCTCGCATCTAAACAGTGTTCCAAAGGCTATAGAAATAATCATTGTCAGAAAAAAACAGACTAAAATTATAGATGATTGAAATTAGCTCTTTCCAAGGGGCCCGACTCAATAGGTGTCTTCCTTTCTCATCTGAAGACGGAAACAGATCCAGTTTCCGAAACGTTTTGTCCTCTATTACCTAGAGTGACCTCTATTACCTAGAATTCCGGACGATGGAAAAAATTCAAAAACCCAGTAATTCTTATGTCACCCACCAACGTCAGAACCCTTTAGAATCTAAAATTATGGGTGTTTTATATTTTAGTTATGATATTACCGCGTTAAGATCTAGATGTAAATAAGGATAATATTAAAAATAAATCTTAATGATTAAGAGAGGGTGTTCGAACTGAATTTTTCTGGTTTAGGATAAGGAATAAAGGCTAGCTACTGTGAACACGGCGATGAACCATAGCAGTTCCATAATATGCCCCTCTATGAGGTGTACCAGTACTCACAGTGCACACTGTTTTCAATTATACATTTTCCATTTTCGGTGTGTGTATGCTTTTCTATATGTGCAATTCAGACAATACATTGTGGCGTATAGACCCGTTGCTATGTAATGACCTCGAAACAAACAACGAGACAATACCGGTTGCTATGTAAAGGCTGTATAAACATGCCTCTACAACAATAGTTACCGTTGGAAAAATGTTATGCAACCCGTTGCTAGGTGGCTGCAACAGTCGACTACAACAATGGAAACGGGGATGTTTTCTGTATGGTCCGTGACGAGGAGATAACGTGAAGAAAATTGGGACAACGCAGTCAGTTCAGTTCAGCTGTGAGAAATTAGTAGAGAGTTGGGTTCAGCATGGGAGGCTATGAAGATGGGACATGAGAGCGTGAAGCTGAAGAATCTCCACTGTCAGAAGCCGTTGCCAGAGAACGGCTGATAAAGCGCAGGCTGGTCAATAAATCCAGTCACTAATCCATACGCCATCTCTAAGGACACTGTCACCTTAAAGGACACTTTTTAACTGGGATTGACAGATGATCTCACTTGTGAAAGGTGTCTAGAAGGGGTTGAATCAGCCACACACATCCTGTGTGAATGTAAGGCCATAGCTTACTTAAGATTTCGTTACCTGTGCCAGTACTTTATGGAACTAAGTAACTTTTATTGTGCCCCCATAAATAAGGTTCTACATTTCATCCGAAGTGTAGGATTAATAAAGGGTTGATCAAAGAGAAAGCACAATAGATCAGTAATGGTCGCGGTGCAAGGACCAAATTACTATAGCCCACCCTTATACATACATATATGCATACCCCGTCTGTAGTCACACACTCCTAAATCTTGTAACTATTAATATACTCTTTTTAATGCTAGTAGGGTGGGACTAAGTCCCTTGTACTGCGGCCACTTCTGGCCTATTGTACCAGCCTCAGATGACAGGTGAGGGTGATTGTGGAGCAATTGGTGGAATGAAGATTGGCAGAGGAAACTGAAGTACTCAAAGAAAACCTGCCCCGACGCCACATTGTCCACCACAAATCTCACTTGACCAGACCCGGGATCGAACCCGGGCCGCCGTGGTGGAAGCCAGCGACTTACCGCCTGAGCTGTGGCACGGCCTATATTAATATCTTAATACAGCTCGTTGTCCCCTGTAGCAATGTATGATTTTAAGTCGAACAGTTTCTGTAATCACCGCTTCGAATCTTTCTCGAAGCACTGAATATGCTTATTTTCGTCTGTATAATGATGTCCTCTGTAAGTAGAGACTTTGTGATGCGTAGATAATCCGTCAGATAATTGCGTCTCTGTTGTTATTTTAGGGACTCGATAGGATTTTATGGAAATGCTACCAGCCGACTTCAATGCCTCAGGAAGTGACCAATTAACAACATGGACATAGACAGGCGGACTGTGAAGTTTCGTACCAGATACCCAAATGTTCAGGCAGCCTAAAACCACCATGAACAGATACAGACCTAAGATGCTAAATCCTGGTGCAATTCCTTGACACATTATTCCTTCCAAGTACAGTGGTTACTATGCGTACCACCAGTTTAAACTATAAACACATGGTGATGTAACGGCAATGTCCCCGACTTGTATTGGGAGGTGCTCGTTTAGAATCTCTGCCGGATACCTACTTATCCGGACTGAAATTTTGCGTGGTATTCGTCAGTCACTCCAGGGAAACGGGATAATATCGCAGTTAGGCCACTACCACTTCCTTCCAAAGATGTACAATTTATCTGTCATCCTACCATTAGACGCTACAGAATCTAACGCCTTAAATCAAACCAGAAACATTAAATAATTTTATATTCTTTCCCACAGAGTGTATTCTTGATTCATACGATACCCCGAATAAACAGTATATATTTATGTGAACAATATTAAAAGTCTGGTCTTTTTAATCATGATACATTGTGTTTTCTGTGAGGTAAGACTCGAAATTGTAATGTTACTTAGATAAATTTCAGACCTCAGATCTTCGAATTTATGAACATGTTAATACCTGGATGGCCAAAAGTTTAATTTACAACTATAATTTTCCTATTGGTCTCTGTTTATGTTACATTTTATTTCTCTTGATATAACGAGATATTCCAAGCAACATAAACATATCCTGTCATTTATATTTATGTTGCGAGTGTTCTAGAAATCGAGAAAGATACCTGAAACTAAAATAAAGGTAGAGTGACGACAGATAAAATTGTCCATGTGCTTAACGAATTAAGCACTATGCCATGAAAACTTATGGGGCAGTGGGTCTATAGATCCACATTTTCATAATCTCAGCACCAGTTGGAAATGAGTGGTCAGCTTCACGCCCCGGCCAAATACAGCGATACAGAACCTATAATGTAACGGTTGGAATGAAATTATATTAGGTCCTTTCGTACAGCTCATTTTTGAGACTGGGTGGGCTAGACACATTCTTTTGCTTGTCGCTATACAATAAATTGCTTATTGACATATTTCGCAATTATTATGTAACGATAGAAACGGAACAGATGCAAATAAAACTAGTGATATTTTTAAACAACTTTGTATACATTTCTGATTCTCGTTTGATCAGTTCTACTAGTTTTAAATAACTGTACGGGGATTTCCGGCGCTTCAGACCGTATATCGATTTTGGCTTCATCAGAATGTAGCTACAATAAGGTAATTAGCCTGCATTTCATTGATTGAACAAGCTTGTAAAGCGAATATACTACACTCCTTGTTATACTATTCTGATAACATAACTGAGGTTTGCTGTATATCGTGTACAATACAAGGCCACAGCTTAGGCGGATACGCGGACAGGTGACGGCTTCTAATCCCGCAATCTCGGCGTTCATTCCTGCATTACTTTATATAAGATTCAGTCGGACGAAGTGGCATTGGAACAGGTCTTATAATTATCATTATTCCACTATTATGCCACACTCTTCTATTACCGCCGCCTGAGATATGCAAAAGTACTAAACAGGCCGCACATTATCACATCCTCGCTCTGTAAGTTAGGGAGTTCATTTCTGACTTGACACTTGGCTGCTTCCAGGGTAAAGAAACAATAGTAGATCGAAATATGGAATAATTATACCAATGCTATTGTTCAGTCAGTATAGCGACGGGCTGCGGTTTGGGCGTCCAGAGAATCTGGGGTTCCATTCCCGGCAAGGGAAAGAATTTTCCCTTCTCCACAGTGTCCAGACCAGTTCTGCGAAGAGCTCAGCCTCCTACGAAGTTGATACCCAGGAGTTCTTTCGATGGAGGGGGCGAAAGCGACCGGAGCGCTAAGCTAAACACTCATCTTCATTGTAGTGGTGTTAAAAATACATGCAAATATACCTCAGTTCCCCTAAAATGTCCTTATTGTGTGCTGCTCAATTAATTAAGCACAGGCAGAACGTCAAGGGGGCACGCGGTAGTGTAGTGGTGTAGTTAAGGCACTGTGCTACAAATCGGAAGGTCGTGGGTTCAAATACCGATGAGGTCATTGAATTTTTTTCAATTGACCTAATCCTTCCGGCCGCACTATGGTCCTGGGGTTCACTCAGCCTCTAACAGAAATGAGTACCAGGAATTAAATAAATAATTTTCCTGGGGAGTAAAGCGCGGCCGGCGTGTAAGGCTGACAACCTTACCGCCATCTTTGAGCCGATTTTCTAGATAATGTGGGAGCCTCAACGTCTCACAACCATATGGGCCTTCATGGCCTGTTACAAGGAAAGCTTTACTTTACTTTACTTTACTTTACTTTACAGGCAGAACGTCACCTTTTACCACACTCCCGAAATGAGTAGATTATATCAGGTGCATTACATTGCAGTTTAACAGAAGTTTCCGTGAAGTGGAAAGGCAGATATCACACTGCCTTCCCCTACTGGCACCTGACATGACCACGGCAGGAATCTTTGTACGGGGCTACATCAAGGATCAGACTTACTGACCCACGTATCGCACATCCTTGGTGAACGGCAAGCTTGGATTGTTGCAACTATTGCCATGGTTAAAGCTGTCCTTCTCACTTTCTTTTGTAAGGAAGTGTTGTACAGACGGGGAATTCCCCGCATTACACCACGTGAGACAATTGTGAATTTGTACAATGCGGTGGACAATAATGCCTAGTATTTACTAATATCGTGGTAGCGATTGAGAAGCTGTAACGCCAGACCCATTCTTTGCATTTTGTATTGTGGGGTCAGCATGCGCGGCACCCATCGTGCACAAACTTTGTGAAAACCTAACCTGTCATGCATTATGAGGTAGGCCATGCCGTGTGAACAACCAATAGCAGTGTCTATAGTGTCTATAGTTACCCTTCTGTCTGCTTGGATTAAGTCTTCAACCCGTTGCACATTCGCCTCTGTGGCAATCTCCGTGGCTCCAAACGACTTCCATTTGTTCGGCCTTCTTAAACATCATCTTTCAGCTGACCATTTTCCCGATGATGAAGCTGTAGAAAGGGAAGTCACCGCTTGGTTCCGACAGCAGCCCAAAGAATTTTATGCTGCTGGTTTTCAGGGGCTTTTAAAACAACGGGACAAGTGCCTCAATGTACAGGGAGATTATGTTGAGTAATAAAAGCATTTTGCAAATCAGTACTCTTAGTTGTTTAAGTTCTATTTCCATTTGTAACTTACTTATTGACTTACCTACGTATAATTGTTACCAATATTATTTGCATGAATATAAAAAACAATTAAACTGAGTTATTATTTATATTAATTATTATAGCGGCATCCGTTGTCTACAGGTAACGTTCCCACCTCATGACTCATAGTACGCGGGTTCAAATACCCGGCGGATGTCGTCGAATTTTTAAGGGCGGAAAAATTCAGGGAACAAGTCCTCCGGGAGGACCCCCACTTTAAGCCGTGGGTCCCGTGTCGTAGCTTTACGGCACGTAAAAGAACCTCATATCTCCAAAGGAGGTCACTGAGCCAAATTACGGACGTTTCCCATACTTCCGGTAGAAGGGGGAAGCATTATAGATACCTCTCAGCTAGTAGAGCCGGTCNTTTCCTCCAGTGCTTGCTTGTAATTTGTCTCTGACTTTATATTGTGTTTGCCCATAATGCAATTACTTGTATCTACTCTGTGCTCTGTCTGTAATTGGCCTTGCGGCTGTTGACTCGGCACATAAATAATAAACAATTGAATTATTATTATTATTATTATTATTATTGAAATGTGATATGTAATTTAGAAAGACCATGTATTTGAAGTTTGAGAGTAAGTAAATATTTTGAAAGCGATACACACTGACGCCGAAGCTTTGAAAAGCGGCTTGTATGAGAAGGAGCAAGGTATTCCTCCCTTATTCCTCGCTGCTTGTTCCCGGAGGCACTTTGAGCATAACGTGTGCTTTGCAAATTAAACCAAGAGATCTCCATTTAAAGCTGAGTAAAATTTCTAATTGGACTCGAGAACTCATGTGAATTGGATATTAGGTCTTTCCCCCCAATCTTCATTACGTTCCCTTTATAGGACTACATACCTACATTGCGTAGACAAACAGACGACATAATTGGTTCGCTTAGTAAATAATGCTGCATTTTCATAAGTGGAGAAAACAAATAACAGCCTAGTCTTGCGTCAGATCTATAAATTGTGTAACATTTTGACAAGTAACTCAGGAAGAGCTTTATCTTCTGATATATGACCCCATGTGGTCTGGTAGAACTCTACAAAAATTTATGGAAATACGTAACTGCCTTCAGGGTCGTAGAGAGAGCCTAGCAACAAACCAGTCAGGATGAAACACACAAAAGACAAAATCTAGCTTCGGTCTGGTCTTAATTAGTCTGTTTGATACTTGCCTCTATCTTCAGGATAGAAGAGTAAAACAGGAAAGTAACCAACAAGAATCAGGCAGAGCCTACAGCTGGTATTGCCTTATTCAGGTTTCTTGTCCCCATCTCCACGAAATAAGAGTATGTGAAAAAGCCCACAGTAAAAATACATTAGCTTCGTTCTGACCTGGACCGCCTATGTGGTCTAGTGATCAGAGTTCCTGGCTACAGATCCAGAGGTCCCGGGTTCGATTCCTGGCGCTACCAGATTTTGTGAGAAGTAGTGGGTCTGGAACGGGGTCCACTCAGCCTTATGAGGATAATTGAGGAGCTATTTCAAGGAAATAGCTGCTCCGGTCTAAAATAACCGAAATTAACGACCATGGGGATTCGTTGCGCTGACCAAGCGACACCCTCTACCCGCTAAAAGTGGCACTAACTTCGCCGACAAGCGGCGGTCGCTAGGTCGGTATAGTTCGCTCTCGGACTACAGGCCACGGAGTTTTTTCCTGTTCTGACCTTAATTAGCCTAACACTACCTGCTTCATGCTGGGTGCTTCCCTAACTCATTCTTCAAGGTCTGGAGAGGGAAGCAGTACGCTCCTCCAAAATATCAGGGAAATTCCACGGGTCAGGTGTCATTGAATAGACACGCGTTTTGGATTAATAAGTGGATTAATAAACGCTTATAACCCGTGACTACAAATGATTATAACACTCAGTAATATATACAGTCTACAAATCACTACAACTACAGCAGACTTACAATCTGTTATTCTCTCGCTTCTAGTCATTGTTAGGTAACGGCTACTAACATTGCAAATCAAGTTTTCCTGTGTCTCATACCTAATATACGAGTAGTGTACTTCATAGTTCCCTCTGCGAGAACCTCATGTCCGATTAGTGGTTCAGGGTTTCTACGTGAGATATTTAAGACATTAATTAACTCTTCTTTGGTCGTCGTCATTGTAGTCTGTCAGCGCTGAGTTCAGAATTAGGCTCAGTGGAACTAGTTCCGGAAGATTACTCTCCTATAGATACGACGTTCTGTAGCCTAGTCGAGAGTTGCCAACGTTTCAGAGGAACTTTTTCCTGGAAGCAGGACGTTTTACCGAAACGTCATATCCCAGAAAACAATACTCCCGAGTCACCTCTGCGATAATTGCAGACCTCGCAGAAATTTTATTTATCAGCTCTTGTTCACCTTAAATACTAATGTAACAAACCGGCACGCCGGTTCCAAGTGCAGTCTCCATGTAATCCTCTTAACGAAAATTACACCGAGATATTGTACATGATTGAAAAGGGGGATATTTCGTCCATTCTGTGTAAGATGAACCTCAGGGGACCAGATGGCCTGAGTCTTATCTTGATTGATTTATATGTTCCAGCGCTCATACCACGTCTCAATAGTACTGAGACCTCGCTGCAACTTTCTGAGTACATAACCCTCATTGCGGTCTATTGCATACTCGTGTATGCAGGTGTCATCAGCAAAGAGACCTAGATAGAGACCAGGTATTTGGGGCGTATCATTTATGGGGGACAGGACCGAAACTTTCGGCACCCATGTTTGTATATTTCTTGGCGTAGATGTTTCACCTTCGACAAAAACTCTGAATTTTCTCTGAGAAAGAACAGGGCCTAAAGCTGTTAAGGTAACACATGTTATTTATCGTAAGAACCACACGAAACACACAAATATACTCGTGGACATAATACAGAATTTTAATACTTTAAAGAAGACTGTAAATGGAGTAACCACTAAATTTGAAGGATTAAATATCGCTGCACACACACATATACACTAACGTTATGTAGAGGTCTATATATAGTGACGATGTCAATAGTTACACTATAAAGGTCGAATGAGAGAGTGAATTGTGGGTAATGAATTGGAAGTAATCCGTAGAGGGAAAATTCTTGATGAGAGTACGGAAATCTAAGGAAAATATTAGTCAGAATGACGGGTGTCGCAGTCGAGATTCGAAACAAAAACCGCCAGAATATTAGTGAAGAGCTTTGCCGCCACGCCATCCCGATCAGTTTACATGTGTATAACAGAATCTCTTGGAAAAGATATGGGACAAAACGGTCATGATGTTACCTGAAGTACTATCCTGATATTCGTCTGAAAGGACCATGAAAATTCTCAGTCAGATTGACAGGACTCAGGGCCGATGTTCTGCTCCGTCATCTCCCATCAAGTGCTTCCCACTCCAACGTGAGGCCAAGTAGGTGTGACTAGTTTGGTCTCGAACCTACAGAAAATAAGCATATCCCGAATTCTTGCACGACAAAATTAAGTGAAATTCTCGCCCTGCAGGCCTTGAGGAAATCAACTTTCTCGCGCCGTTACTTAGTAATGAGCGTTAATATTACAGGAAACTAGAGTTTCAAGACGCAAGAAGGCACAAGTTTCCTGTGGCTCCCTTGATCTAGAGAGTTCATTAGTTGTGGTCTTGATGTTGACTTACTACGTACTAACGGCACACGTGATTTAATCTTCTCGGTTTTGTTCTGTTTTCTTTCATTTTGAAAGTTTTTGCAGTAAGTTAACGTAGGTTGTTCCTACAAATTGAATACTGAATTATTAGACGGTTCTCCTATATATATATGTGTGTGGCAGTTTATCAGCTACGAGCTACGGAGAGCCACACACACTTGCGGCTGCACATTCCCAAAATTAAGAGATAAAATACAAGAAAGTAAAACCCATCGACTACTTGAACCATGGTATGTCATAAATCTGTATGCAGTCTTAGAGAAGACAAGACCTATGTCAGTATCTTTTGATTTCCCACTGACGTATGATTAAGGAGCCGGAATAGCTCAGTCGGCATAGCGACTGGCTACGGGCTGGACGACCGAGGGTTCGGAGTTCGGGTCACGGTAGGAGCAAGAATTTTCTCTTCTCTACGTCGTCCAGACCCACTCTGGGGTCCACCCAGCCTTCTATCCAATGAGTACCTGGGGCTCTTTTCCGGGGGTAAAGCGGTCGGGCCGTGAAGCTGCCCACTCACCTGCAACTAGTGCCGAGTTCAAAAAATACAGACCTGTATTTCCACTCCCGCGTGTCTTCATGGGGTAGTGCTTAATTAGTTAAGCACTAAGTTAAGTTAAGATAGTTAAGTTAAAGTTACCTTTAACTTTTACCTTTTACTGACGTATGAATACATAAGGAGGTTGAAAATAGTAAGTCTATATTCCGGTATATAATGTCGTGTAGTTCGTTCGAAGTCAACACCGCGTTATATGCCAGAAGATAGTATTCTTCATAATCTCCGATGTGAGAACTTGAATTCCTGTCTGTCTATCTATCTATCTGTCTATATATCTATCTATCTATCTATCTATCTGTCTATCTGTCTGTCTCTCTGTCTATCTATCTAAAGTCCTTTTGTTGGACCTTGGCTTGGCCACTTTTTCAATTTCTTAATCCTGTACACAGTCTGTAGGACTCCTCGTACGGAGTTCAGCCCGTCGCAAAGTCACTACCTACACACAGAACAATACAAAAGCAGAATAAACGGACACAGACTTCCATGCATCGAGTGGGATTCGAACCCACGATTCCAGCGTTCGAGGGAACGAAGACAGTTCATGCCTTAGACCGCGCGGCCACTGTGATCGGCAAATCAGCTCCTACAGGTTGAAAATAGTAACATTGTAATGACGATATAACAGTCTAAATCAGTAACTGATGATGACACGTGCTTGTGTAAGACAGTGTTTGTCGACATGTTTAATATCACATCAGGAAATTTTTGCTACCATTAAGTTCTAGAACCTTCTGTTTTCCCATATGCTATTTGTGAATATCAGGATTATAATATGCGAAATAAGTGTAATATTAATTGAGAATTCGACTGGAAGCCTCATTGTTTGTTATAAGTCTTTATAGTACTAGAAAATCCCATAGCTTTCTCTCGTATTCCTTTCGAGTCCTGCATGTTCTCAACTGATATGTAGAGGAAAATCTTAAATATTCACAACAAAGTACCATCAGTATTCACATAATAAACACAATAAGGTCTACTTTCTAACATTTCCCTTCTGTCTGGCCCAGGTCTTCCAAATAGTCCCTTCTCCTCTAGTTTTCTAGTTTAGAATTTCTCGGAAGTTATAGCCTTGATGAAATATCGATCAGTAATTTCTCACGGAATTAATCCTCTAAATGAACTCAACTAGAAATGAGAGAGATAAATTTATGGAATTCAGCCCGGAAATATGGACTTCATTTCAATGCATGGGTCCTCTAGAAGAGGTGTGTATACATTCCTGATAATGTCCACAAAAGTAAAATTTTTGGCTTAAGTGTATACATGGTCGCGCCATAGCTCAAGCGGTTAGTCGCTGGCTTCCCACCGCGGCAGCCCGGGTTCGATCCCGGGTCTGGTCAAGTGGGATTTGTGGTGGACAAAGTGGCGCTAGGACAGGTTTTCTCGGAGTAATTCGGTTTCCCCTGCCAATCTTCGTTCCATCAATTGCTCCACAATCACACTCACCCATCATCTGGGGCTGGTACAATAGGCCAGAAGTGACCGCAGTACAAGGGACTTAGTCCCACTCCACTAGCAATAAAAAAAAGTGTATACATGCCATGAACATATACGGAACTTCCCTGAAGAAATCAGAATAAATAAGAAGTGAAATAATCCTCTGACGTACAAGCAAGAGGGTATGGTATGACAGAAGCTTAAACTCGCCCGGGACCGATTCTTATTCCTCCAGGGCGCCAAAATATAACTGTAAATAAAGGTAAAGTTGTCACTATGCTTAACTAATTAAGCACTACGCAATGAAGGCGTATGAGGGAGTGGATGTATATACACGTATATCCACATTTTCATAACTACAGCACTATTTGGAGGCGAGTTGTCAGTTTCACGCCCCGGCCGCCTTACCCCCGGGGAAAGAGACCCCGGTACCTATAGGATAGGAGGTTGGGCGGACCCCAGAGCCGGTCTGGACGACTTGGAGAAGAGGAAATTCTTGACCCTAACGGGACTCGATTTCCAACATATCGGTCGTCTAGCCCCTAGCCAGTCGCTATACCGACAATGATATCCCGGCTCCCAATACATAATGTAAATACATATTATTAATTCCATAAATTATTTTTATTTCTATTTCATATCTATCAATTTTCAATTGCCCCTAAATTTCTGTCATTCATCTAAATACTTATCTCCGTGGAGCTGAGCCCCTGAGAAACCAATAGTTTGCTAGGTCACCACACCTAGGTCTCTTCCATGGGATCTTTTTCTTTTGGGTTTTTGGACCAAAACTCTGTATGCCGTAACCGTCACCTCCTCATGATTTGATCATCCAGTCATCCCAGGGTAATCATCCTTAGAGAAGAGCACAAATTACGAAAACCGAGGTAATGTGCCATATTCGGTCGGTGTAAGAACAAGTTACGGAATAGACGTAAAAGTTCAAATGGAGAGTTCAAGGGCATGCGTAATTTTACATTTTGCTGCTTTCTGTATAAGCAAGGGCTGCCGTGTGCGCTGTGCAGAGCCGCATTTTCTAAATAACTGACTGCGGTTAAGGAGTGCCATTGTGTAGTGGCTGCAGACGTTAATGGGATGGAGCTGTCACCTTTGATCACAAGATGCTGTATAATGACGCCTACAGGATTGGCCGTGTTTGGAAACTGCGTCTCTCGAATATCAAGACTGACCCAGAGCACGGGACAGGCGAGCTCATGAGCAAGCTATTTCATAATTTCCGTGTTACTATATATGGAGGAGGTCGTGAAACAAATTAACCAAACAAGTTTACCTTGTGATGCAATAACGGACGGATTATGCTTGATTTTATTATACAGTCCCACGCGTTCAGGAGGAAGGATATGTTTCAGATGTTAACCTGTTCATTAACGCTTTAAAGACCATGGGTACTATACATATCACATGCTTTAACGTACTAAATCTATGCATTCTCGCAGTAAACCGCGAATATTTCCCCTGAACAGCATTAATCGGTTGGACTTTGTAGCGGTGACGTAATATGTTCCCTGTGAGGTACGAGCTGATTCATTACATATTATTTAGAAGAAAGATGTAAATTTTACTTAGTATAGTGTAGTAACAAAGGGAGCACAGAGCCCACAGTGACCTGGACGCATTGAGAGGGCTGTTATACTCGTGCTGAAAATACGGTGAAACAAACGTAGTGCCTACATACAAAGACCGACCCCTCCCTCATCGGAGAGGAGGCCCCATTTCGAAACACATTCTTGTCAAGGAGAGAACAAAAATTTTAGCTACTGGACTCGAGTAGACTGAATTCAGGAATGACTGCGCTGGTGAAGACCAGTAGCGATTTAATCGTTAGGCCGATCACTCTCAAAAAGATTAAGTAACTACGTGGAGTCGAGCCAATCTTCAGAAGCTAATAGTAGTTTAGCTAGTTCAGAAATATTTCACTTTTCTTTTTCTGGAACCAGAAATTTTATTACGGTGTAGGATTTGAGGCCATCGCCCCGGTAGTTATGTGAGTACTGTCTTCTGGGATATGACACTGTGTAGTCTGTTGAAAATCAACCGACGTTTCGGGGGGAACATGTGGTCTCCATTTTCAAGGATGGAGAAGAAGCCAAACGAGAAGCCAGCGTGAAGCAGATAGCAGCTGCATACAGCGGTATATAGCAGAAGGCAGAACCCTTTCATTGCCGTATTCACAAATACCACCCCCTGATAATCTACACGTATGTCCTCAGCCAGATGAATCCGGTTCGCACTCTCCCACACTTTTCCTGAAGACGCTAGCAGCAGCTCAAAGAGACAAATTCTCCACGTTTTATAGAGCCCGACGTTTCATCACCGTGTTCATAAGATCATGCCACTGGTGTCTGTCCTCGGTCGGGATGTGACGCCGTATATTACTGTAGGTCGTTACCAATGTTTCCGTCTTCAGACTACTCTAAAGATGGGGGCATTAATCTCGTCCTCAAAGTTGGTGACGATCTAAACAACGGCACGTAGCAGGAAGGGGTCTTCATAATCACAGTAATGAGAAACTGAAATATGCCATCTGAAACGAGTTCACGTCCTTTTGCCCAATTTACATAAGATCGATTTTAATATTATCTTCTCAATACACTTTCTTAAAAAGTTAGTCCCTTCATAATACGAAATGAAATTTGAAGGTTTCACGAGAGTCCAAAACTGACATTGTTATGATGCAGTATAATTTCGTACGTAGTTGTCGACGTTTAGGAGGAACCCGTTACATCTATCACCAGACTATAATGATAATTCCCTAAGAAACTATATGATATAGTTTCCCAAATGACCACAGTCCAGAAAGGAAGTTTTTGTACTTTTCTTTGCTTATCCAGTATGTATCGGGGGCTATTTCCCAGTGGGTAAAGCAGCCGGGGCGTGAAGCTGACCACTCACTTCCATCTAGTGCTGAGGTCAAGAATTATGGCGCTATACCTTCACTCCCCCGTACGCCTTAATGGTATAGTGACTAATTAATTAGGCACAGGGGCAACTTTACCTTATACTTCCCGTAATGGTACAGTTAAGTAACCAGTTAACTGCCTATTGTGTCTATTAGAGTTCTGAGGATGCTCTACCATCAGATTGTCAAGTATATTGTTACGTTACGTTAGAAAATTATTGTATTGTATTTTCAGTGTAAGATAACCAAAATGTTCTTCAAACAGGAGATGTTTTTGAACACGTTACTCCCGAAAAGTTTCCTATTCAATGTGTGATGAACCCTCAGAGGTGTTTCAGATGGAGTATGGAGCGTTTTATCCATCTATATACCTACCTATCCATATATATTTTTGTCTCTCTCTATATATATCTATTTGTCTGTATATCTGAATAACTATCTATGTATCTGTATGTAAGTACAGAAGTGCATGTGGCTGTCGTCTGGGTGAATTGACATCTCAGTAACAATACATTCGTACTTAAACCACAGGAGACCGTCACCTGCGCACTAGGCGACCGCGCATGTCTTCTTCATACTGCCGATGACACACGGTCCCTGCAGGCCGGTACGGGCGACGCCACCACAAGGTAACGTCTTCCCGCAGTACTGCCTGTGTTGCCGGATTAGTAGCAACGGGAGGGTAAACACTGTCACCATGAGGCACGCTTATTACCCCAGCCTTCCTGAGAACGTCCCATCGCTGTGACCCAGGTTACTGTATTTACTCGAATACAAACCGCACTCCTCACATTGCAGCTTATGATAGGTTCTTAAACAGAAACAATCGGACTTGGCGCTCTCACAGCGGTGATTATGATATAACGCTGTGTAATCCTGAGAAAGTAAACTGATGTTACGGAGGAGAATATCGCCTCTAGCTTCCGGGTCGAAGAGCAAGGTCTTCTTTCTGCACGTTTCTGGCTAGTTTATTGCTTAGCTTACTCTTCGACACTGAAGATGAAGGAGATCTGTTCTTTCAAAACATCTGTAAATTTTCGCTGAACCACATGGCATTATATCCCAGAATATAATATTATTGAATTATTGTTATTATTATTATGGCACTAGAGCTCATTGTTGGTCCTTGGTAGCTCTTTCAGTTTCTTGATCAGTCGGCAGAACCCCTTCGAAGGGGATCAGCTCGTCGCAAGGCCGGTACCTACACAGAATAACATAAACACAGAATCAACGCACACAGACATCCATGTCTTGAGTGGGATTCGAACTGACGGTCCCAGCTTTCGAGTGAGCGAAGCCAGTTCATGACAGACTGCGCGGCCATTGTGATCGGCTATCCCAGAACATAGAATTAACTATCTTGAAGTCACTGATTCTATCCATAGCGGGTAAATATACGTAGTACATCCGTTCTGAGCAGTTCTGATGGTGATAAAGTCGTGGAAGTGTTGAAACGTTCTTATTATGAAAGTTCTGAGAAATAAAGCCGGAAAATAAAATATATATAAGTGCATAAAATATACAACGAGTATATTCCTCCTGTCTCCCTTTTAAGTGCGTCTAATTTTGTGGGTATGGCTAATATTTGGGCATATACCGTATACCTATTTCCTATTTTCTCCGCAGAGTACGTGTATATCTGGAGGTGTCTGCTAGCAGAATATTGTCTCGCGCATCCTCACCGTTGGCGATTCCTCAAATCTAGTAGCTTCCAGAGCGCTGCCAAACAACTGAAAGTGCAGTATATATAAACATGCTCTTTACTACTTACTGTATTGAGATACTAAGCAACCACCCCAACCCTCCGCTCTCATGTGTCCTGGTTTGCATGGAACGGAATGGCTCAAGCAGGCTGCTCTTCACTTGTATTCGAGTGTTGCACAGTTCGAGTCTCGCCGGCACACTGTCAGTTGTGACTGAATTTATTTTGTGGTTTTACTCAGTACCTCCTTGCGAATTCCGAGACGACGCCTCGATTAGACCACGATAGCTTACTTACAGATCCTTTCCAATACATTTTTCACAGTCATTAATTAATTCGAAGACTTTTGAGTTGCTGGCAGCGTCATTAAATAAACGACAAAAAAATGAAGACTGAAACGGTTTTAAAACATACAGCACCATACAAACTTTAGAATTTAATTCCTCTATGTTATTACGTTATGTAAAAGTAAGTGGTCAATTCATCTTTATCTTTGGACATGTAATCACCCAGACAAAGTCTGTTACTTCAATTCACAGCTTCCTTTAGAATTATTTATTCTTGAAACGTTCTAAATTTATCACGACTAATCTAGGAATATAAAATGAAAACTCAACACTCTATTTCAAATAAAATTTTAATATTTCGCTTGAGCCATTTTTAAGTAATGTATAGCTTATATATAGCTTTACACATTTCTACCCTCAAAGTCAGGCAACGGGTAGGAACACCGCTCGATTATAGGCCTAGAAATATTTTTTCGCGCATGCGCAGCTGCAGTCGTTGGTAATGTCAAGTCGTGCGGCTCCATTTTCACATGACCTGATTTCTAGACAAGAATCTGACCCTGCCTCAGTCCCCCTGACACGTTAAATGTCCCAGCTGCCCTTGCAAGCGACATAAATACGTTATTTATAAGTACTACCTTTGGAGGCGAAGAGGGGATGCTTTTAGAAATCAAGAAAAGCCAGTAGGTGATTAATGAAACTGTCAATTCAGCAAAGGTGTAAAGACTCGTTGCTTTGCTTGTGACCTACAATTTGAATGCACACCGAGTCAAGTGTACTGTTTGTGGTTTTACTCCTCACCTTGATCTTGATGATCTAGTGTGTAGACAGAAATGTCATGTTAACATCATAATCATAATTATAGAAAAATAACACAGTATATTGTGGTATATTCGAGATTAGTTAAGTTTTTATAATGAATATTCGGTTAGCACTGAAAAGAAGGATTTCTTCTGTGTGTGTGTGTGTGTAGGGGGTTGGGGGTGTTTAAAACGCTCTCAGTATCTATATTATATGAAGTCGGTAGACAGGGCTACAAAAGAATGATGAATTGGAAAGGATTTGGAAGGAAGACATCGAATTCTGATCGACATGTTATTCCTGCAATAGACTGGAAAGACAGAAGAAAAGAAGATTTGAGGCTTTCGCGGCGGTGACTATGAAGAAAAGAAGATTTGAGGCTTTCGCGGCGGTGACTATGAAGAAAAGAAGTTTTCTCTCCGCACAGCCTCATATCGCTTAATAGTATATCTATCAGTTAGAGGTAAAATTATTCTTATAACAAGCCGTGGAGGTCCATAAGGTTTTGAGACTTTGAGGCTGTCACATTTTCTAGACAATCGGCTCACAGGTGGTGATGAGGTTGTCACTCTTGCGCACCGACCGCTCTTTACTCCTATGAAGATTCCTGGTACTCATTTCACTTAGAGACTGAGTAGATCCCAGTGCCGTGTTACGGTTGGAAGTATTAGATCAACAGAGAAATCCAATAAATTCATCGGGAATCGCCGCGACCTTCCAGCTTGTAGCATAGTGCCTCAAACAACTATGCTACCGCGTGCCCGGTATGTTTGTCACATTGTAGAATTTATATTTTGTGGCATTTTTTAATATTATGCAATAGAAAACACTGTCCCAGAATATGATTCAGTTGATTGATTTTATAAATATGATGATAAGTTTTGGTTTCATAACAGTATAAAATTCCCTGAGTGACTGAATAATTATCATATTCAAAGACTGAATTTCTTCAAAATATTATACAAAATTCAGTTCGTACCTAAAAGGAAATACATTACGTCTCCGCTACAAGAACCAACCGCTTAGTTATTTGGACAACTATACGGAACACACAAATAATGTAGAGTTTAACATGTTAAAGGGGGTGGTATATATATATATATAGTAACCACTGGGCTTACAAGGTCAAGAATGATCCTATATTATTGAGTTAATTCT
>NW_019729208.1:642320-674137 GCF_002891405.2 Cryptotermes secundus | reverse complement strand
ATGACAAGAAGAGTGGTTGGCGCTCACCCCAACTCACCCCTATGTAAAGTGCTCATTATACAGGATTTGGGGTTCTCACAGCAATAGTCATGAAGACTTCTTTCTCGGCTATAACGTAGTGAAGTCTGTCGAAAATCGGCCGTTTATTCGGAGGAACTTATCGCCTTAATGTTCAGGATCGAAGTATAGGCCGATTTCTCTGTTTGGTGCCCGATTCACGCTGGTTTCTTGCTTGATTTTCTTAAACCCTGAAGATGGAGACATGTTCCTCTGAAAAATCAGTTGACTTTCAAGGGGCTACAAGACGTTATGTACAAAAAGATACATTTTTTATTTGTAAATGTCATAGCATGCGTTCGTCGTCGGTCGAGCATGACTGGAAACCTTGGAACTGAGTTCCTGGAAGCGATGTCCATGAAGAGTTATATACCTTTTGGGAATATAACGCCATGTATTCCAGTAAAAGTAAAAGTAAAAAGTAAAAGTCAGCAAGCGTTTCGAATGATACGTCAACGCCATCTTCATCAAATGAAATATATAATCAGTCGTAAGTCGTGTCATTATGTTGTATACTGCACTTCATATTTCCACATGAAGATAATATTAATACTCAAAGAATAGACACGATACATTGAAATAAACTTTTTCTCGCTTCTCCGTGACCTACTTCATATCTTAACTTTCACAGATCATGTTAAGGCTTGAGAATTTGTTGCCATGGTAACCCGATATTGCGTAATTTCAAAGTTCTCGTCTCACCGTTAGGTTATTTATTGAAAGATTTTGCACCAAATGATATTCAGTAAAAAGGAAGGTTTCGGATACATTATTCCATTTGCAAAGGATGTTTGAACAAGTTCAGCTGCAGCGCTTGAAGCCATATTCAGCAAACTGGATAAGAATGAAAAGAGAACCTACTTACAAATGGGTTGGATCCTCAACGAAAAATAAATATGACGACAGAAGACGCGATGTAGCAGAGAGTATCTTGAAACTTTCACGGTGATGGAAACACAAACAACGATTTCTGAGGGAAACTTATTCCAGCTGCTTTCTTTCTAATTTTCAAACCCCATGGCAAGCCATAACTTCATTATTATATAAATAATGATCGATATATATATGTGAAGTTTACACTAATACAGACTTCGGGATTCCATGACAGTGGCGAATCATATTGCGGTTTATTGGTTGTTTAAAGACATTGTTATTAGCCACAACATGCAGGTAGTCCTATGAGTCGTAAGAGGTGAAAAAAAAATGAAAGCAGTGCCTGGGGATATAAGGTTCCTGTGGGAAATAAATACAGGGACGTGGCCCACAATGTTGGGGAAGTCTCGAATCTAAGACAGCAAAATATGGTCATGGGTCCCTCGGGACTGGGACCAGAGAATGACTGATCTGTCGAGGACCAACAGCAATAGTAAACGACAGACCCGTTCCTCTCGTCAGAGAAGATGTTACATAAGGATTACGACCGCAAGAGTTCAGTTTAAAAAAAAATCTCTTCGTGAGAGTCTATTGGCTTGGAGCGAAGATGAACTGATTGGCGGTAAATCGCCAGTCGTAAAGTAACTCTGACTTTGAGAGTCGACATTTGGAACAGTAAGTCAGTTGTAGGACATTGGCCAGCCAGTAAGGACGTAAGCAGATGACATTGTTAGGAGTAGTTACCCGGAAACGGCTAGTGAGAAGAACCAAGAAGCCTTACTACATGTAATAGCAAAAAACGAGGGTAGTGAGAGCGATAAGAATACTTGTAGTTATCATCTGTAAGTAGTCTATAATTATAATTTCCAATTCAAACCCCGTCTGTACTCACTCTAACACGTGACAGTATTGTGTCTCGGAGCAACATGTTATCTCCATCTTTAGGAGTCAGTTTGTGATTGTGACTCGACTGCAGGCTTCCCCATTAACACTGTTCCCCATATTATTTTATATTTGTATTTAGAATTTTCAGTGACGAACTCTGTCATGAATTCGATATAATTTTATTTTACAAAGCTTTATAGTGTCTATACTATAAAGCATATAGTGGTAGAATGATTGATAAAGTGGAAACGACTTCGAAGGAAGTGGTCGTGGCCTATTATATGTACTATTAAAATGGCCACGGAAACCACCAAAAATGTCAGTAGGATAGCCGGCGTCCAGGCCGATGTTCGAACCCAGGAACTCCCAAATACAAATCAGTAGCATTACCGCTACTCCAGCGAGTTCACATTCGAAATGTTAATTCTCATCTATTTACATTATAATATTTGGTTGCTATGGAACCATAACATGATATATGATACATAACATGATCTACATTCCTTGATTTAAAATTGGAGAAAATTATCTGTTTAGCGCAATGCTGTATTAGGCCATTTATGACGGTTTTCTGATTAGCAACTATTGAAGATTTATTGGCAGTGAACAACAGAATCCATTATGAGACTAAACCTGTTCAGACTAACATATGTTATTTTTTGATTTGTTACCATATCCTGCGACACATATGGGAGTGTTACCGTTACTAGTGTGATACTAATCGATCCTTAATTGCTAACAGCAACATTTATTGACAGTAATATGAGCATAAACAATGGAATGACGACTTGTGTCCTAGTGCGAACCGTTTCAACAATTACAGAATTTCAATGTATGAATGTCACACAACGAAAAAAAAGGTAAAGTTATCCCTGTAACAGGCCGTGGAGGCCAATAAGTTTATGGGATGTCGAGGTTCTCTCATTTTCTAGATGATCTGTTCACAGATGGCGGAGAAGTTGTCAGCCTTAGGCGCCGGCCGGCAGCCCTTTACCCATATTAAAAGTTCCTCGTACTAAATTGTGTCAGAGGCTGAGTCGACCCAGGGCCATAGTGAGGCTTGAAGGTTTAGGTAAATTGGAAATTCTAATGATCTCATCGGGAATCGAACCCATGACCTTCCGGCTTGTGGTATAGTGCCTCAACCAACTATACTACTTCCTGCCACACCGTCATACAACGATAACAGGATGGGAAGTAATTTTATTATTTTTAGTCCTTCCCACACTGTTTTAAATGATGCGCTTTCGTACAAAGAGATATGCTTCCCTTTTTTTTCCTTTCTTTTTTTTATGAGACTATGTATCGTCGATGATATGATGATAATATACAGCATTTGGGGGAATGAGAATTGAAAGAGGAAACCGAAGGGGACTGAGAAAGCCCGCCCCAATACCACTTTGTCCGCCATAAATCCCACATAACCTGGGATCGAACCCTGGCCTTCAGTGGGAATTCGGCGACTGTCTGAGCTATGGTATGACTTTTCTTATTTACTATTATTTTTCTTACAAGTTTCCCGTATTTTTTAACATTTAAATTTTGTGGTGGATCCTACATTACATGCTGCTTTCTGAGCAACTGTGGAAGGTTGTAACCTTTGTAATTTAATTTGTATTACTGTCCATCCACCTCGTGAAGGATTTTGTAAAACCGAAACATGTATTTGAGTAAATAATATTGAATTAAATTACAGATACCTGCTACGTTATTTATGTGACGAAAATATGCATTGCAACTTTTTCTTGTCCACACAAATAAAATGCTTATTCTTCCTCCCTCAAGTGGTGAGACTGAGTCCGCTTGATACTGCGGCCACTGGTTGCCTATTGTACCAGCCCAGATGATATAGATGATGATTGTGGAGCAATCGATGGAATGCGATTTGACAGGGGAAACCGATGTACTGTCCCAATGCCACTTTGTCCACCGCAAATCCCACATGAACTGACTTGGGCTCGAACCTGGGCCGCCGCGGTGGGAAGCCGGCCCAACAACACTGGAGATCCGTCTGTTACAAGACAGAGTTAAAAGAGGAGCTACAATTCTCTGTCTCTCTTCATGTGTACAGCCTGAACTGTAAATAATTATGTACTTTTTGAGTCTGATTTATCCTTTTCACGCCAAGTACCGACTAGATAGACTTGGGATATTTGCATTAAAACCTTCATAGCTAAAGAGATCGACTTGTTGTATAGCACTCCTCTGAATAGGTGGCATCAGAAGAGATCTGCTGATGTCTGGCGGAATGTATGGGCGTTCACGTAACATTTTTTTTTTTCGTTTGAAGGTAGTTTCAGGAAATAATTTGCGTTTGACCAACCTCGTTTTTCCCCAAACAGTTTTGGAATTTGTAACATGTAGCTATGTGGCTGGTCCCGGAATTAAAACTAAATATTTTTTTTATTTCAGGTAAGGACGAAAGCAGCAAATACAAATACCTAGTCGCCTTTCTTACCTGCGTGTATGTAAGTATGACAATTTACCTTTGTGTAAAAAAATTAAGGTAAATTATAGTTACGTTAATTTTAGGTAATGAAATGTTTCTTAAATAAATCTAGAATCATAATTCCAAGATTCTAAATAAGCATAAACTCTCGTTAGCATCATTGGTAACTAACTGACTCAATAGAGCCGAATTCTTGTTCAGTAGCTGACAGTTGCTCAACTGCTCAAGAAATTCCCAGCGTTTTACGAAACCCGAAATTTCACTACCGTGTTCACTGCTTCCTATCCTGATCCTGATGAATTCAGCCCACAACCTCGCATTTATTCTTGAAGATCTGTTTTAATATTATCCTTCAATCTGTATCGATGTGTCTTTCCTTAGCCTTTCCTTCCCTAAACTTTGTATGCACTTCTCTTCTATATTGTCGCGTGCCTTATCTATATTTACTCATGGATTTTATCGCAATAATTGCATTCATCGAGCAGCACAGTTATCAAGTTCATTTTCATGCAATTTTCTCAATCCTCGTATCCTTTTCAATGGCTCTTCCAGCCAATTAAGTGCACAGGCCTCTTATTCAGTTCCGTAATCATTTTTTACAAACGGTAGGACTCCTTGAACGAGTAAACAGCCCCTCGCAAGGCCGCTACCTAAACACAGGACAACACAACACAGAATAAATGCATGCATACGCAAAACATCCATGTTTTGAGTGGGATTCGAACCCACGATCTCAGAGTCCGAGCGAGCGAAGACAGTTCTTGCCTTAGACCGCGCGGCTACTGTGACCGGATCCATCATCTTTTACGCAATTCTTATCAGGTGCAAATATTCTCCTCAGCACCCTGTTCGCATTTTTTTAATCAACTATCTGAATTATTATTATTAAGATTAATAAATATTTTATCATCTTAAGATTTTAGCGTAAGTCAAGGTTTCTTTTATTGCTAGTGGGGTGGAACCAAGTCCCTTGTACTGCGTCCACTTCTGGCCCATTGTACCAGGCCCCAGATGATAGGTGAGGGTGATTGTGGAGCAATTGGTGGAATGAAGATTGGCAAGGGAAACCGAAGTACTCGGAGAAAACCTGCCCCAGCGCCACTTTGTCCACCACAAATCCCACTTGATCAGACCCGGGATCGAACCCTGGCCGCCGCAATGGGAAGCCAGTGAATAACCGCTTGAGCTATGGCGCGGCCTAAGCCAAGGTTTCTCAATCTCTGTGACACCGAGAACCCAAAAAATAATACATAAAGTTAAGCAACCCCTTCCTCTCACACCCATCTATGGTGATACTTCTGCACATTGCTGCAGGTCCCTATCAGGCTGTACGGTGACAACATGGACCTAAATAGCTTTACAGTCCCTCTACGCCTAGAGTAAACTGTGAAAGACCCCTGTACAGTCACGAAAATTGCAGTTCTGCTCATTGTTGCAGGTCCCTTTCGGGCTGTACCGTGACAGTGCGGAAGTAAACGGTTTTAAAACCTCTCTACACCTGTAGTAAGTTAAAAAAGTGTCCCTGTACACTCACGCAAAGTGCAGTTCTGCACAGAGTTGCAGGTCCCTATCAGGCTGTACCGTGACAGCAGGATCCGAAAGAGATTTAAACCATCTCTACACCCACCGTAAGCTAAAAAATGTTCTTGTGCAGTCACGAAAATTTCCAATCTGCACACTGTTGCATGTCGCTATCAAACTGTACGGGAGACGAGAAAACCAAGTGGTTTTACAAAGTCTCTGTGCGTGCAGTAATATTATAAAATGTTACTGTACAATCAAGGAAATATTTGCGAGGTTGTTTAACGGCCGCAGCTACGCATTTCTGAAACACTACGGATATTAAATGTTGCTCATCTAGCAGAACACTCCGCAGATACGCCGTCTTTCAAATAATTCCCGAGAAAGAAGCAGCCGCCCTCTTACAGTATTGTTCGTCACCCGAAGGGTGCGCGACCGACAGTTTAGTAACCCATGACGTAAATTAGGCCAGTCCTTACTTCTATCGTCTGTGGCGTCTGTAGGTTGCTTTCTCTGAATTCTAGCTAAGAACAAACGCGTAGAATTGGCCCTTGGGAGCAATGCTGCGTGAAATTAATGAAATGACCGTAGCTGGATTTGCATTCACTTTGAGTTTCCATTTATAACGAATTCAGGAATAACAGCCAATTACGTCATGTAATTGGAAGGCTCTGATGATGGGTGGATCTCACTTCCATAAGTTTCCTTCAGAACAGAAGTTTGTCGTCTTTGCAGCGTGAGGTCAGTGCACATACCACCAATCCTAAGTTATAAATTTCCAGTGCATTGTAGAAGGGATATTATTTTGTTACGGTTTCCTGTAATTTTCCCATTGGTCCCTTGCATGTTAAAATGAGCGGAAATAGAGAGCTGCATTTCTTGTTGAATTATTACAGCACTGTCAGTAGCTAGACTATACAGTACTGAAGGGAATGTTGATATATGAAAGATGAACTGAGAGGATTTTAAAGGAAGTGTTCGTAATCTGATAAAGATACTGAAAAAAAAAAAAGAAACCCTCATTCACGGTAGTTGAGAGCTCTGTCGACATTCGAACCGAGTACATCATGTAAAGGAATCTAGAACCTTAACGTTAGTCGATCCCTTCCGTGTAAATGTATTGTCGCGTGTGTGTGTGATTATAGACGGGGTGTGGATTGGTGAATAGATTTATCGGCCACTTACAGGTCGTAACTACAAATAAATATAACACCATTGCTGATTTCCACACTTTACCAATCACTACAAGCTAAGTCTTCTCCAGCCTGCAATGTCTTCACTAGTCGCTCTCTCTGATCAGAGGACGGGTCTATCATTAACAATTGCTGCTGGCCCTCGCCAGCGCAGTCATTCTCTGGTCCGAGTAACGTGGGACTCACGACCATATTTGACTGTCACGGACTCGAGACTACTTTTTTCGTTGCCTCCTACGACTATCAGGGCTATGCTGGAGGTTTTCGACCCCGCCTCCACGCACAACTGAACTGTCCAACTGTCCTGGTTATAACTTCTCGGCACTGACCACATAGAAAACTCCGTTCTATCGATCTATGCGTATTCGTTGCAGCGGGAACGTGTTTATCGAGCTGTTACATAGAAAAGGCCATTGTTTATTCACCTATCTCGCACGCGCTACAGTATATTACAGTGAAATTAATATATTTAGTGTATGCTCTCGATGCTGTTTTGCTTTCCTTGCCTTCTTTACTCTCAGGATATAAGCCTGTTTCATTCTTGAAGATAAGAGGCTGTACGTTCTTGCGAATTCTCGGTAAACTTCTGCCAGACTACACGTCGTCACATTACAATAGATTGTATCCTTCACAGTCACATCCTTGAGAACCTCAACACAAACGAAAAGGACATACTTTAAATCAATTTTTTATCTTGACACGAAGTCATTTTAAACTAAGCTTCGTCTACTCTACGAGTGACGGTATATCATACAATCTGTAGGGGACCTTACGCAAGAAAAATCCTGTGTAAGTATAGTATAGCTACAGTTGTCCCAGTTTTTAGTTATTAAAGCCCCACGTCATGAAGACGTATGTTGGAGTGGAGGTATAGTTCCACCATTATTGATCTCGGCATCAGGTGTTAGTTTCACGCCCCGGCCTCCGTACCTCCGTAGAGTTAACCTGAGGTATCAATTACATAGGAAGCTGGGTGGGTCTCAGAGCCGGTCTGGACGATGTGGAGTAAAGAAAATTCCTTGTCCCTACCGGGGATAGAACCCAAGGTTTCCAGTCTATAACACGTCGCTATACTGACAGCTATCCTTGCTCTAGTCCTGTTTAACTATGTTTGATTTTCCCACAGGCGTATGGATTCCGAGACTTTGATAAAAATAGAATTCAGTAAGTTTGTAGTAATGACGTAACGATGTAATATACGTCACCAAGTGCCGTTGACGCAACTTCGTTCCCACAGCGGATGGAGTATAATACCATATTTTGTGTCCTTACCAGCCTTTGTTTTGCACTTTGTTATGTCACAAGGCGCTGTAATACATTAGTAACGGTGTCTGGTGCTCTGTTCAGGCACCCATCACGTTAGCATTTCGAGCCAGAGTGACAGATATCAACTCAACTGCTATCCTGCTGGGCCGGTATGCTAATGTGTAGCAGGACAATCTCACCTGGACATTTAACCGCAAGCGGATCGTGAATGTGGCTTGCTCAATCTGTTCTGTTCCTCTGTAACTCCACGTCATGGAGGCGTTACTGTGTGCGCTCAAGTTCGCGTAAGAAATTGAATTACCGTTTCTGATTTGGGAGGAACGTTCTCTCTCCATCATCAGGGTCAGACAGTAGGCCAAACAATAAAAAAGCGAGAAGCAGGGCTCGTTTTGCCGCCTGCTCCTTGTTGGCTTTTGCGTCGATTATTATTCGACACTGAAGATGGAGGCAGTATGTTCATCCGAATGGTCCGTGATATTCTAATAGAGTGTACGCCCGTAGATCCAAGAAGATGACAATTTTCATAGTAACCGCTGTGAGATCCTTAAATCCAGCACAGGCTAGGCTGATTGAGAATAGGTTGCTAAGGGAAATGTCTGAAAGTTGCAGGGATGGAGTCAGGGAAAACGGAACACACAGTAGCTCAGGAGGTTGGTCTCCGGCTTTCCAAAGCGGAAGCCGGAGTTCGATCCCAGCAGCAGATCGTGTGGGATTTGTGGTGGACAAAGTGACACTTTGGTATATTTTCTCCGAGTAGTTCGGTTTCCCCTATCAATTTTCATTCAACTGATTGGCCCCTACTCATCTATCATCCGGGGCTGGTACAATGGGCCAGTTAGTGACCGGCGTACCAAATGGATTCAGAATCACCTCATCCCACGATATTTAAAAAAGAAATTAATTTGGAACCCTGGAGAGTACTGTATAATTAGGAGCTTCGTAATGTGTACTTCTCTCCAGATATTGTTAGAATGGTCATATTCAGACAGATAATATGTTCAGAGCATGTAGTGCACATGAGACTGAAGAGAAATGCAGGTAAAATTTTGATACGAAAACACGGAAAAAGGCGACTACAAACATTGAAATTTTCCTTTCAGTTTTCAGCAAGCATTACACTCGTGTCTCTGTGTGTCCTGTAACAAGTATAGTTTATTATATATATATTGTCGCGTATCGGGCGTATATCGCGACAAATAACTTTACGCCGTATTTGATGTAGCGAATTTTATTTCACATTCGCACTTACAATCACCCAAATTACAGATTTACGCTTACTGCTATCTGCAGTATCACAATTAGTACACTCCAAATGCCACAATACAACTGACTAGTTGCTGGCTAACTCGGAACTAACTCGGAGGTAGCTCGAGGACTGACTGACTGACTCAGTACAACTGACTGTGAATAGCCTTCGCTGCTCCCCATGTAGTCAGGATCGGACCATACGGAAAACGGCCACGTAATAGGCACCCTTGTTGCCTGGCGCCGTGTTGCTAGTAACGCTAGCGGTAGTAACCGCTGTTACTACCGTAACAATCCTGTTGCGTCACCGTTACGTTACCGTGCGGAGGAGGGGGAGGGGAGCGCTGACTCACCCGCCGCGTCACTGCTGGTGGTGGGGGGGTTCTCCTTTGCGCAACATGTCACAATATTTATGGTTTATTTAACGACGCGTTCCCCCCGGAAAGAAAGAGACCACTGGGAAGACCAAGGCGTAGGTGTGTGGACAATATTAAAATGGATCTCAAAGTGATAGGATGGTATGGTATGGATTGGATTGATCTGGCTCAGGATAGGGACCAGTAGAGGGCTCTTATGAACACTTTAATGAACCTTCGGGTTCCATAAAACGCTGGGAAGTTCTTTAGTAGCTGCACAATTGGCAGTTTTTCAAGTAGGGCTCAGCTCCATTAGTGAGTGAGTGCTTTAACAACGCGTTCATTAATTCGAGTTATATAGCGTCGAATTAATATATTATCGTGAATATGAATTTGATGGGTTATGGAATAAACTGAGCTTGATATAATTTAAGACTATATTCCCAAATTTGACTTGAGGGAGTTCAGGAAGTCCAAGAAAATCTTAGAACAATATGAATTCCGGCAGAGACTAGAACAGGACACCTCCCGAATATGTCACAAGCAGTACCGAGCACCCTTTTGAAGTCACGTGGCTAGTATCTGTACCATTTGCTTTAATATACCAAAACTCTGCACTCTGTCTACAGAATGTATGTGTGCGTTCCGTACGGTTCTCACATTAAACAGCGACTCTTTCCATAAACAACAATAACCGGTTGGGCTTTGTACCGGAGACGCAATATGTTTTCTGTGAGGTACGAACTGAATTATTTCAGTGAAATGATTAACAAAATGAACTCATCAATTTGCAGACAAGAATGAATAAAATATCTTGAGAAATTACACTTTTTTACACCTCTGTGGAAGCAACTTCCTGTTAGACATTTTACGCGCCCTAAATTTATCATTGCTAACGGGATGCATTCTGTTCGAAGCGATGTTTTCCGCGTCTCTCCTCGGAACAATCTATGTAACATATCGAGTTCTCTTCTCTTGATGATGTCCTTCCGTCTCTTCTGCAACACAAAGAGAGACAAGTGTTTACATATCGTGACAGAGTAGTGACATCTGTTTAAGAATCGATACTGAGAGGCGGAGTAAGTAGGGCAGAAACTTCTAAATTCTCCAAATAAATTTCGCATGTGGGGTGGACTGGATTCGTCTGGCTCAGGGTATAAATCGCTGGAGGTCTCTTTTGAAGACAGTCGTGAAATTTTTGGGTCCCAAAAAATGTTGGGGTATTCTTGAGTATCTGAGCGACTATCGGCTTCTCAAGGACTCACATTTATGGAGTTAGATAATTAGTTAGTTAGTTAGTTAGCCATTCAAAATATAGACGCCCTACTCCTCCACTTCCGTCCATCTCCTTGTATATATTCGAATAATAATCACGTTCTGCAATTGACAATGTGTCGTTAAATTGCATACGAATAGCTATACCGATTTCCTTCCTAGCTACCGAGCTGGTTGATGTATCGGTAAAGTTTTAGACTTTTATTCAGAAGTACTTCTTTCGAATCTCGCTCACGACATCATCTATGCTGACTTAAGTTCTTCGTAGATTTTTCAGTCCTCGCAAGAATATGTCGGTGTATTATTTCGATTAGGCCATAATGGCTACCTTTCTAATCCTTTCAGATTCATTATTCATTAATCATACTGCCTATCGACATTTTACAATGAAGCTACTGAGAGAGTTGTAAAATAACCCCCACCAAAAGAGACCCTCCCCCGCCATCCATTTCATACATATCTACTCTAATCTCTTTCTGCATTTCATAGAGCATTGTGAAATTACCTAAGAATAAGCGAACTTAAGTCCCTTCCACGGCAGTGTAAGGGTTAGGCTTCCGTCCCTCGTCCAAGTTTCAACTTTCAGTATGAATATTGTGATTTCCATCATAATTTCTAGGCATGAAAATGTTAGAGACCCACCTAGACATATACTATGAGGAGCGGGAGTAAAGGCGGCCACAACACGAAGCTGATTATTTCATCTTATGGCGAGATGAAATGCGGCTTAACCTCTGCGTCTCCAAAATGTTATGTTTGTGTAAGTAAAATGTAATTCTAGAGCAATGAAAAACACAAACAAAAACTGTAGTAAAAATCATATTTACGTACGTGTATATACACGTACCAGTATACGTATAAACGAAAATAGTCTACGTTATCTCCAACTGTTTTCATGCAAAAAAGCATGGTATTCACGTTTCGTGTCTTTAACACATTGTAGCATGTAGACCCGTTGTTAAGTAATGACGCGGTCCGAGCGATAGGCACGTGACGCAACAATGAAACTGTTGAGAGAGGTGTTTTCTGTGCAGTCCGTGATGAGGCTATATAACAAGGAGCAGCTGCGATTACGAGAGAGTCTTGAGACTGCAGTTAGAAGATAAAAGCTAATTTCTTGGCGTCGGATGAGACTGAGTCCGCTTGGTATATCGGCCACTAATTGGCCAATTTATCAACCCTAGGTGATAGCTGATGAATGTGGATCAGTCGCTGGAAGGAGAATTTACAGGATAAACTGAAGTACTCGGAGAAAACGTGCCCCAGTACCACTTTGTCCACCACAAAACCCGCATAACCTGAGCTTGGATTGAACAAGACCCGCCGAGGTGGAAAGCCGGCGACTAACCGCCTGAGCTATGGCAAGGCCAAAGCAGGAGTTAGCTGTGAGGCAGTCTCCAGGCAGTAAGGATTTGAACACGGAAGCTGAGGAAGCTACGGCGTTGGAAACCGTTACCAGGCGACAACCGGTGAGGATACAGCAGCCCGAGAAGACTTCGTACGTGCTGTAGTGAGCTGCAGAGTGTGTGAATTAGCATTGGCGCTGCTTTTATAATTCAGACTCAGTCTATAGTCACTCATACACTTGACAATATTTATGTAAGAAAAGTAATTAAAGATTCGAGTTTATTTTTGGCGTATTATTTTTTTATTGCTAGTGAGGTGGGACTAAGTCCCTTGTACTACGGCCACTTCTGGCCTATTGTACCAGCCCCAGATAATAGGTGAGGGTGATTGTGGAGCAATTGGTGGAATGAAGATTGGCAGGGGAAATCGAAATACTCGGAGAAAACCTGCCCTAGCGCCACTTTGTCCACCACAAATCCCACTTGACCAGACCCGGGTTCGAACCCGAGCCGCCGCTGTGGGAAGCCAGCGACTAACCGCTTGAGCTACGGCGCGGCCTATTTTTGGCGTAACTGTAACAAGTAACGTAATAATAGAACATTCTTGGTTTACCTGAACTTCCGTATTATTTCTGTCACATTGTGTGACAGCCGAGGATCGAAACACCTCACGTCAATACTTGACGCTGCTACTCGTCTCTTATTTTACGAGTAGAGGCGACGCCCTGGCATAATAATAAGAACCTTCTCGTCCTTGTCACTGAACGCGTCATCCTACCAGCTGACGACTTCCTCCTTTTAGCAGCTGTCCTTGGGAACGTTTCCTCTTCCGTGGACTGAATGCAAATTGTTCACATTTCCCGTGGAGGGAACAGATTGTGGGCGTTTCCCATACTGACAGTGCCTAAAGTGCCGTCAAGAGCGTTGGTTGTCTCCAAGTACGAATATTCGGCCGTAAGAACTTCATTGTATGTAGTATTGTCCCTTTAAAGGAAGGTTGTAAGCCCTATCTTAGCAATGTTAACTTTATGAAGCTTCATATATATTTATCTAAGCAAACATAACCTCTTCATTTACGAAACTTGGAACACTCCTAGTTGAGGGTTCCCAGTATATGTTGACTTCCTCTTTTACGGTGATTTACTTCAAAACAGATGATCAGTGTTGCTTTTCATATATTATCGTCTTTTAGAAATTCGTTTCTTAACTAATGGACTTTTTTCACAATGAACTGGAGTGCATACATCTGACTTTTTGTGGGATTCCCTCACAGTGTATGTGAATACAGAAATTTAAATTTAATTCTATACCAGGCGAGGAATTTCTCGACTACCTGAGCGTCTGATGTCTTCTCAAGAAATATTCCCATTAGGTCTTTAGTTTATTGGTTTTAGGTTCATTACTCGGTTAGTTCTTTAGTTAGTTCATTAGTTTTTGTATTAAGTTTACTTCGCTGTTTGTTCTTGTACTTAGTTCGTTAACTTGCATTGTTCGGTTGACTAGTTCGTTAGATGATTGGTTTGTTGGTTACTTGATTAGCTGGTAGTTCATTACTTTGTTGGCTGTTGGTTTGTTGCTTTATTTTTTTAGTTTCTTGATTTATTTCGCTGGATCCTGTTGATTATTTACGTAATCGGTTAGTTCCATAGGTAGCAGGAAAAGTCTGTAGGCCTAACGATTTGGAATCTTTAAAAATGTATTCTCCTTTCCAGTGACAGGTTTTTGTTCCTTCTTCAGTATAAAGGCTAATACAGGATGTTTCAAAAAGATCTTTACAATTTTGAAAGCTTATATAAATTTATACAGAGGACATTCACAACGTTTCGAACTGTCAGAATGTAGCAAAACACGCCGAGTTTGACCTCGGATAGTTATGGTTCAATGTGACTTCCATTGGTAATGCGGCAGACGTCCCACCTCTAGTCAGTCTCTTGCCACACGCTACGTAGCATCTCTGGCGTCACTTCTGCAACTGAGGCAGTAATTCGAGTTCGGAGCTCAACGACATTTGCAGGCAAAGGCGGTACGAGCACTCGATCTTTAAAGAATCCCCATAAGATAACATCCACGGGAGTAAGACCCGGGGAACGAGGTGACCATGCTATCGGCGCCGCTCTACCAATCCACCGAACTGGGAAACGGGTGTTGAGGTACTCGCGCACTTCTCCAAGGTAATGAGGGGGTGCGCCTTCTTGCTGGAAGTGAATGCGTCCTTCTTGGTCATCTTCGTCTGTCTAACTGAATGAGGAACTCTTGGAGCACGTCCAGATATACGCTACTGGTAATGGTCGTCTCCATGTAGAAGAAGGGGCCGTACACTCTTTCTGTGCTGAGGGTGCAAAACACGTTCACCTTTGGGCTATCCCGAACATGTTCCAGGAAGACACGTGGATTTTCGCTGCCCCAGATCCTGCAGTTGTGGGTATTGACCTTACCACTGGCATGAAACGTGCTCTCATCACTGAAAATTACGGAGTCCACAAACTTCTCATCGTCTTGCATCCGATGAAACATTTGCATACAGAATTCCTTACGAACAACCTTATCTGCGACCGTAAGGTGTTGAACGATGGATAGTTTGTACGCTTTTAAGTGTAAACGTTTTCGTAACACTCGTCACACAGTAACATTTGGAATACCAGTCTCCCGAGACGCACGTCGAGTTGACTTTCGTGGATTTCGAACGAAGCTCTCCCTAATCTGTTCCACTGTATTGTCAGAAACACGTGACCGAACGGGTGGCTTGGCATGGCGCACAGAACATCCGGTCTGAACAAAATTCTTGTGCCAGGAGTAAATTGTAGCCCTACTGGGAGGTTCCTTGCGATACTGAGTGCGAAATTTCCTTTGAACTTGTGTACAAACTTCGTTTCTGCGAACCAAAACACACAACGAGCACGCTCTGCACCTGTGAAAGTAGTCATCTTGAATTCAACTGCGGGAGCGCTCGCGGTGGCGGTATTGGGTACTACAGTGCCACGTGCATGACACGGCGTGTTTTGCTACATTATGACAGTTCAAAACCTTGTGTATGTCGAATGCATAAATTTATATACGCTTTCAAAGTTGTAAAGCTCTTTTTGAAACACTCTGTATAACATCGCGAAATAAATCTAATACAAATTATAATGCTTTTGCTTGCACTTAAAAAGTCTGCATATTTCTACTGATAAGGTTACAACTGTCAGTAAGTCAGATCAACGTGAATATTCGGTTTTCATTTCAAATCCCAACATTCATCGAGAGTGCAGGAAAGTTACGTGTATTCAGAGCAAATGTTTGGCTCTGAAATGTAAACAGCCTCTACGTTTCCATTGATTGAAACCCCTGAGAGTCCAGAAGCTCTACATCCGCCTCTGAAACTAAACCGTCTAACTAAATTGACGAATTGAATAACGTTTCTTTTCTTTTACAATCTTCTGCAAGCTCCCAGGAGTTTTGTGCACGGGTTTCTGTTGCTCACTGATGTCATCAAAAGACAAAAATATGTATTTTCTGCATGCCTGAAATACAGGACTGTTAATATCAATTTATTTAGGTCTGTAGCATATTTATGAGTTAAACGTTGTCACTGTTTCGTCTGAGGTAATATCGTTGTTTTCTAGAACGAGATTTGAACTCTGGAACTCTTGAATACGAATGAGTATGCCCAATCTATCCCGATATTATATAGCCCAGGTTAAGAATGCGTGAAACTATATCTCCACTCCCTCACACGGCCTCATGACCTGGTACTTAATTGGCTCTGTACTCCAACACAGAGACATTTTGTGTAGATGACCGAATAAGATGGCGTCATTGTGACGCTGTAGACTCGCATTCAGTTGACGTTTGATTCTAATCAGTGCCGTACAGTAAAATAACAGACAAAATAATGGACTTGATGCGTTGAATTTAAGTACTAGAACGCCAGTTTTGAGACAGTTAAAAGATAAAATTGTCCCTACGCTTTAATTAAACACCACGCTATAAATATACATTGTAGATGTAGTGGTATAACTCCATGTATTCTTAACCTCAACACTAGTTGATGTGAATGGTCAGCTTCACGACTCAGCCCAGCCATTTTCCCCCTGATAAAATGCTCCCCTGCCTGCATAGGCAGCTAGATGATGCCTTGAAAGGTTTCGGACGCCGTTTAGAAAACAAATCTCTTTATCTCTGCATTAAATCAAAAACGTATTTATTATTTGTTAAAGCCTATGTTCTAATTATTAGTTTCCTAAAGTAAATATCAGTTTACCTGATAACTCTAAAACATTAATGGCGAAGGAATATTACTTAGGTGGGATAAAAGTAATTTCTATGTACCCTCTCCACACCACGCAAACATTAATTTAATACATGAAGACAGTAGCTAAATCCTCATTCTGGTGCAGAATCTAAATTGTACACGATGGCTGTAGTGTCTATATAAACAATGCTAAACCGACATGTTACTGAAACACGAGATGGGATCGTGAGAGAACGAATTTCTCCTAAAGGGAAATTGTTCCCTCTGGGGACGTTTGTACCCGGCCTGTCTTGTCTCATCTGGAAGTGTGTGACACCCTCATTCGTGAGGTAACAGAGAATGGGAAGGTAATTCGTGTAATTCATAGCTCTCGGCGGCAGAACGCAACTGGATACGGCTCGTTTTAATTAAACAGTTTCTAGCCTGTCGTGTCCGTTCGTAACGTAATCTGTAATTCTTAACAATGATTTCGGTCTCTATTTGGACTACTTACAGTCGAATCATAACACTCAATTTTGTAGAAATAAAAAATACAGGTTTCAAGAAGCTCCTCTAAATAAGTAATTTTTTGAAATTGGTGACAGGTGTTGATTCAGATGTTTTCAGCAAATCCACCTAGCGACAGTCAGTGCAGCGCGCTGTGTTACTGTAACCTCGTGCACTATAATTAAATATTTAATTGTAAAAGAAAATATATGACTATCAATTTTATGCCATGTAATATTTCGCAGTATTTAGTCATAAAAGAAGCTACAATAAATAAATTAAGGCACTATGACACAAGCCGGAAGGTCTCGGTTTCGATACTAATGAGGTTAGAATTTTCAATTGGCCTGATCCCTCCAGCCACACTATGGCCCTCCGTTTGACTCAGCTTCTAACAGAAATGAGTACCAGGAATCTTCCTGGACCAAAGGACGCCCGGCCGACGTGTAAGGCTGACAGTCTCACCGCCATCTGTGAGCCGACTGTCTAGCCTCGACGTCTCACAACCCTGCAGGCCTCCACGGCCTGTTACAGAGATAATTTTATCTTTATTTTCTTACCTTATCATGAATAAATAATTAATACGAAAAAGATATGTTAATATATTTGCATTTCAGTAAGAACAGTTGCAGGCAGATCATCCCGTGATGACAACACACTGTACCCAACTATGGTACTGTACTAAACGTTCTAACTTATTCTGAATTTCAAAGCTGAAATACTACTAATATTAAAACAGATGATTCCAGATTTCCCAAATCCCCACAGCGTCCAGATGGGCTATGGGGCCCACCCAGCTTCATGCCCAATGGGTAGCTGGGGCGATTTCACTGTGGTTAAAGTGGACGGAACTTGAAGCTGAACATTCACCTCCAACTAATGCCGAGGTCAAAAATGACGGCGATACAACCTCACTCCCCCACGCGTCTTAATGGCATAGTGCTTAACTGATTAGTCACAGGGACAAATTCACCTTGCCTTACTTTTCATATAACATCTAGGGATCTTATGCTTGTTGTTCATCCTCTGTGAGTTGCTGCATCTGCATTATGGGAAGGGTAGCGTGTGACGGAATTAGGGCCCATTGTAATCCACATCAACCCTACGTTCCTTATCTCGGTTTGCTGACTGGACCAAATCCTTTGTGCATTCTTTCGAAAAAGGCCAGGTTTAAAAACACCGGCCAGTACATTCCATAAGTTTCTGAGACGGAAAAGGCTAGTTTTTTTTTTCTTTTATTTAGTATATTTTCAGTCTGATCGCAGTCGCACGTAACCATGGCAGTGAACATTGGAAATGCGAGTGTTCTTCTTAGGATAACACAGAATTTTGTGCTTCATATTGGTCTTCAGGTTAATTACAGATACATTCCTGTTTCTGAGGTTGCAAAAACAAATGTGCTGTTCAGACAGCCGTTCGAGTGTGACGTCGTACAGCCTGGTATCCACAACCCTAAACAGTCATATACAGTGGAGAACAAACAAGCAGGTTGGTATAGAGGAATAATTTAGAGACTTGTATATGGTAGGTCATCTGTTCGGATCTCTACGGATACATTCGCTGCGACTGAGGTTTTACTTGTTTTTCCTCTATCCACGCAAATAAATTCCGGAATAGAACCTCGATTAGGCCACGGCTGCTTCTTTCCAAATTCTTCCCCGTTTATCATTAATTAATAGTACTGTGACATGACGCCTGAATGCCGGAATAATGGAGCCATAGGAGACGTATATTATTAGGCAACGGCTCGGTAAACAAGTTTCAGCGGCAATGGATGGGCAAGGAACAATAGAAGAATTGTTGGGAACGATGTTTTCTGTACGGTCCATGCCAAGTGGTAATAAAAGAAGGGAGTTACTGAATTGGTGCTCAGTTGACAGTCAGTCTGTGAAGAGAAGACTTAATGTTGCTGTACTACAGTGATATTTGGAGGGTGTAATCCAGTTAGACTGTTATAGTTCCTGTGTTAAAATCCGTTGCCAGGAAAAGGATAGTGTAGGCTGTAGTAGACTAAGGACACTAGCGTGTGTAACAGTGAACTGTAAAAGTTATCCGTGTAACAGACCGTAAAGGCCCATAGTGCTGTGAGACGTCGAGGATCCTACATTTTCTCGACAACCTGCTCACAGATGGCGGTAAAGTTGTCAGCCGGCCGGCAACTCTTTACTCCCAGGAAGATTCCTGGTACTCATTTCTATTAGAGGCTCAGTAGACCCCAGGGTCATAGTGCAGCTAGAAGGATTAGGTCAATTGAAAAAATCCACCTCATCGGGACTCGAACCCGCGACCTTCGGCTTGTAGCATAGTGCCTCAACAGTGGACTGTAAAGTGGGGCAATAACGATAGTGTTATTGTTGTTTGTAGCACGACCTGTAAGTGGGCAATAAATCCAATAATCAAAAACCCCGTCTACAGTCACACACATACACGTATATTTTGGTTATATAATTATGTAGATACATGGTGTAACTATGGGCATCGTCGCAAAATACTATCCAAACAAGTAATCACTAGCAAAACTGAAGACAGAAGGGAAGATTCCTCTTGTTCTGAAGTGGTGCGTGATGTTGATCGAAGGGAAGATTCCCCATGTTCTGAAGTGGTGGGTGATGTTGATCGAAGGGAAGATTCCCCATGTTCTGAAGTGGTGGGTGATGTTGATCGAAGGGAAGATTTCTCATGTTCTGAAGTGGTGGGTGACGTTGATCGAAGGGAAGATTCCTCATGTTCTGAAGTGGTGGGTGATGTTGATCATGATTAATGTCAGTCGACCATTTGTGGTACAATGTTATATCCAAGGACTATCGGATATTACGTATTCACTAAATAATAGTACGAAACGTATAATTACTGAAGCGGAACAGAGATAACAACTTGGAAATCAGCTCATTTGAGTGTGAAGCAGACAGGTACATTAGCAACTCAAACGTCCAGAATTGTAAGCAGTAACCCGAACCACAGGGGACATGTGGTAGCATAGTTGGTTGAGGCACTATGCTATAAGCCGAAAGGTCGCGGATTCGAGTCCCGATGAGGTCAATGGATTTCTTTTTGAATTTACCTAATCCTTGCAGCCGCACTATAATCCTAGGGTTGACTCAGCCTCGAACAGAAATGAGTACCAGGAATTTTCCTGGGTGTAAAGGGCGGCCGGCGCGTAAGGCTGACAACCTTACCGTCATCTCTGAGCAGACTGTCTGGAAAATGTGGGAGTCTCGACGTCTCAAACCCTATGGGCCATGTGAAGTTTTAACTAGATAAGATTCGTTACCGAGCAACGACAAGCAAGCAGACGTTGAAGATTTACTTTTATGTGTTATAGTTATAGTAATTTCTACAGTGTTATAATTATTTTTATTTACAACTTGTGAGTGCCCAGTAAATCTACTCGTTAATCAAAACCCCGTCTACAGTCACTGATACACGTGACAATATCGTCGCGATTATGTGTGACTATCGACAAGGTCTTAGATTGGATATTGGATTTATTGACCACTTACAGGTCGTAATTACAAATAACTATAACATTACCGCTATTTTCACACTTTACAGTTCACTAGAGTACACAATCTAGTGTTCTCAGTCTGTTACTAGACGTTTCCGGGTAACGGCTTCAACAATGGCTGTTCCTCTGTCTACGGGCTTAATTCTTCTCTTCACAGACTCCAGTACATAACTATCAACTGATCTTGTCCTTCGCTTATAACACCTTGGTATGGACCACATAGAAAACACAGTTATTTTACTGTTGCATTCGTATGTGTTGCTGCGGGGATGTGTTTATCGAGCAGTTGCCCCGAAATGGCCCTGATATATGCGTCCATCTCGCGGTCGTTGCCTAACAAAGGCTCCTATACAATACAACATTTTTCTCCCCTCCACAGCATCCTGTCCGACTCTGATGCCCACCCAACCTCTTACACAGCCTGCGCCTGCGCCTGTTCCTGGAATAAGGCAAAATGAGCGTGTAGAAAGTCAAAAGTGCTTGGAGCTGTGCCTCCACTCCCTAAGGGTCTTCATGGCGTGGTGGTTAATTAATTAATTAATTAAGCATAGGGATAACTTTACATTTTCCTCTTCAATATATACGAACAACTTATTTAAATTTTTCTGTTTTAATTTTATTTTAAACATTTCATAATCAGTTTATTTTTTACGGTGAGGAGTTGTAGGCCCCACGCCCAACTACCAAGCTGGAGAACCACCCCTTGCTGGCTGTCCGTAACTGCTTATTCAATATATTCGAAGCTACTCTCCATATCTGGAAGCCGTCTCCTCCATCCGCAACCTGAGGGTGTGCCGTGCCGTGGTGACAAGTTGAAATTATAATTGAAATAGTTGAAATTATTGGGGATCATCAGTGTGGGTTTCGACGTAACAGACCGACCACTGATGAGATCTTTTGCATTCGTCAGATACTAGAGACACAAGTTGGAATAAAATGAGAGAGTACTCAGCTATTTCTAGACTTCAAGAAAGCCTACGATTCAATTAGGAGGGAAGTATTGTACAGTATTCTGATAGAGTTTGGGATACCCATGAAACTAGTTAGACTGATTAAAATATGTTTAAACGAAACGCATGTTAAAATCCGTGTAGGTGACCATTTGTCTGATAATTTCCTTACGAAGAATGTTCTAAAACAAGGAGATGCTTTATCGCCACTCCTTTTCAACTTTGCCTTAGAATATGCAATTAGGAAGGTCCAGGGAAACCAGGTGGGACTGAAATTAAACGGGACACATCAGCTGTTGGCCTGTACCGATGATGTGAAGCTACTGGGTGATACTGTAGATACCACAAAGAAAAACACACAAACTTTAATTGACGCAAGGAAGTAGGTTGGTCTAGAAGTAAACACAGAGAAAATTAAGTATATGTTACTGTCTCGTCACCAAAATGCAAGGTAAAATCATGATATAAAGATAGGAAACAGATGTTTTGAAAATGTGGCACAGTTCAGATATTTGGGAACAATGATAACAGATCGAAACCTGATTCAGGAGGTAATTAAGAGGCGGTTGGACTCAGGTAATGCTTGCTACCATTCAGTCCAGAACCTTTTGTCTTCTCGTATGTGTATTTCTGTATGGGTGTGAAACTTGGTCTCTGACATTAAGGGAGGAACATACACTGAGGGTGTTTGAGAACAGGGTGTTGGGGAGAATATTTGGACCGAAGAGAGATGAAGTGACAGGAGGTTGGAGAAAACTGCACAATGAGGAGCTTCATAACTTGTACTCTTCTCCAAGCATAATTAGGATGATAAAGTCAAAGAGAATGAGATGGGCAGGATATGTAGCACGAATGGAGAGATTAGGAATGCATATAGAATATTGGTGGGAAAGCCAGATGGAACTCTTTCCATCTTTCCAGGGAAGACCAAGGTGTGGATGGGTGGACAATATTAAAGTGGTTCTTAGAGAGACAGATTAAGACCTCTGAAATATTTCTTGGTTCAGTGAACAGGTTTCAAGCCTCTAGTGCAGTAGCACAGCGAGTGTCTCTGTCGGATTAGGGAACAAACTCAGTCCCGGAACTCGAGCAATACTGGGTCTAATAATAACTGGACTAGAGCGTGAATAATCTGAAATAATTGATATCGGAACTAGTTTTGATTGTTAATTAGTTACGGTAATGAAGTAATACTTGAATCAAATAAGCCAACTAGCTTGGCATAATTGTGTTTCATTCTTGAAATCGTCCGTACAAATAATGCAATAGAATCCTACAGCAAGTTGAACTGAAAATATGTTTCCGTCGGATCACTGGCTGTCTTGATTATAGTTTTACGTGGTTTTTCCTCAGTCCCTCCAGCCAAATTCCGAGATAGTACCTTATGCCAGACCGATTCCTTTAAAATAATTTCCAATTTATTATTCGTCTGGCATCGTTTGCCCTAAGGGTTGTACGGCCGGAGTTGGATTCCCGGCAGGAGCGAGATTATTCTCTTCTCCACAGAGTCCAGACCGACTGGGGCCAATCCAGCCTCCTATTTAATAAGCACCGGTGGTAAAGAGGCCGGATCGTGAAGCTGGCCACTGACCTCTATCTAGTGCCGATGTCAAGAATGGTTGAGCTGTACTTACACTCCCAGTATATCTTCATGACTTACTTACTTACTTACATAATTACTTAATCCGTTCCTCTTATACCTTTACAGTGACGAGGTTTTTTTTTCAGTTTGATCAATTTTCACAGACGGTAGGGCTCCTTGGACGTCACATAGCCTCTACCTAAACACAGAACGACACAAACACAGAACAAACGTTTACACACACCAAACATCCATGCCTTGTGTGGAATTCGAACCCAAGATCCCGGCTTCCGGGCTAGCGAAGACAATACATACCTCAGACCGCTCGGCTACCGTCACGGGCAGCTTCATGACTTTTTTTTAATTCGCTTACTGGGGGGGTGGAGTCCAACTGGGTCTACTCGGCACGGCGGCCACTGATTGTAGCCTGCCCAGGGTGATTATGATGATGGAGAATTTGATGGAATGAAGATTGGCAAGGGAAACCGAAGTACTTGGAGAAAACCCGCCCCAGCGCCACTATGTCCACTACAAATCCCACTTGACCAAACCCGAGATCGAACCCGGGCCGCCGCGGTGGGAAGCCAGCTACTATCCGCTTGAGCTATGGCGCGGTCATAGCTTCATGACTTGCTGTTTAAGTAATTAAGCACAGGGACAATTTTACGTTACCTTATCATGTCATTTGACCGTATGATCTCAATAATGAAAAACAGTGTAGAAACGTCGTTAAGCAATCCAGGGGGGGAAAGTCTGTTTATTCTGAGAACCGTGAAGGACAGATAAATAGTCTGTGGGTTAAATGTGGTGCTTTTTAATGTCAAAAATTGGTACGTATAATAACCACTATTATTTAAATGGTTGACGAAGTATAGTAACGCTTCGCAGCACACTACAGCGGTACGCTCGGTTGAGTTTATGCTCGTGTAATGTCCTCATTTTACACACACAATGTGGGGAAAGAACCACATAGAGGAGGACCGAGGAAGCGTCACTGAACTGCAGAACCAACAGAATATAAACTGAAAGTATGAACCACGTCAGTTAGGCGACCTGAGGTTGAAGCTGACCGCAGAGACAACTTTGAGGGACAGTGTTGTTGTTATACAAGGGGTAAATTGTAGGTCAAGCATAACATCAGGCCTTCGCAAATTCGCTAGGCTTTTTTATACATATCGGACCAGATAAAACGAAAATTCGATCGTGCATTGCTTTCACGTGCGTAACGTGTGAAGCAAATACGAATGAAGATAAATAACAGAGAATACGAGAGGGAGTCAATAAATAGATCATAAGTAAACGTAAAAGAGCTGTAATGGACGTAATAGGTTTTCTGTGTGTATGACTAGGTAAAAAATTCGCTTAGTGAGGGGTGGAGTCCAACTGGGTCCACTCGCCACGGCGGCCACTGATTGGCCTATTGTACATGCCCCTGGTGATTATGATGATGGAGAATTTGGTGGAATGAAGATTGGTAAGGGAAACCGAAGTACTCGGAGAAAACCCGCCCTAGCGCTACTTTGTCCACCATAGATCCCACTTGACAAGACCCGGGTTTGAACGCGAGCCGCCGCGGTGGGAAGACAGGGAATAACCGCTTGAGCTATGGCGCGGCCTTATCACTAGATAGCAGCACAGTCCACATTAATGAGAGTGTATAGGCAGCAGACGCGCATGCGCATTTTGAGAAGTTGTTTTCAGTAGTCAAAATGACGACCGTGCTTGAAGATTGTTTCTCATGCTTGCTTCCTCCAGACAAATGTTGGTGGGAAACTACCTCCATTAGGTCACGACCCCTTTATTCGAAATCCTTCCAATTCCTCATTCATCCATCATATTATCATTCGACGCTACTGACAGTATCATAATAACTCACAAAAATGGTTACGTGAAAGTTCACTTTAACCCTTTAAAGACTGAATTTCTTCTATATTATATATACAATGTCAGTTCGTACCTCACAGGGAACATATTACGTCTCCGCTACAAAGACCAACCGGTTAAAGCTCTTTAGGGGAACAGTTGCGGTTTAAAGAAATATATGAAACATAAATACACTTTGTGTGCAGAATGTATTGTGACATGAGGCTGAAAACCGGAATAGTTTAAGAAATAGATGCGGTCATTGCTAGGCAGCGGCACGGTAAACATATTCCCGCAGCAACGAATAAACACGCAACAATACAGTATTTTTTTGAAGCGACGTTTTCTATGAAGTGCGTGCCGAGGTTGTCTAATGAGGAAAATTGGACAAGCCAGTGAGTCGACAATATTGGCTCAGAAGCCAGGAGTTGCAAGCCAGCCGTCAACCATTGAGGACATGAACACGGAAGCAGAAGCTCCATAGTTAGCAGCCGTAACCTAGCGACACATAATGGGGATTATAACAGATTGAGACATAGAGTGTGTTGTAGCGATTAGGGTGTAGATTAGCGATACAGTTACTAGTTGTAAATGTTTAATTAATCCAATTACCAACCCAAACCGCGCGTCTAGTCACTAATACGTGACAGTATGTAAGAACAGGTGGTATATATATAGTAATCACTCTACTCTAAAGAGTGAACCTTTAAATACATTTGTATACGCGAGCACTGGGCTGATCTGGGAGGTGGGTCTGTGCACTTCCATTTCGTGGTCCCCTCTCTACAGCGAAACTTCCTCTACTCCTTCCTCTCTTTTCCACGGAGACGAATAAATATAGACACGGAAAAGATTTCTTTTGTTTGCAAAGTTGTGAGGAGGGCAAAGGAGCACATCGAATGTCGTTTGAAATTTCCGGACACTGACTGTAAAGCAGAGGCTGCAGAAAGAGAGGTAAAGCAAACGGAGACGAAAAGAACACGAATCGACCAGTAAATCCAACCGCAGAGAAAGTTTCGATTTCGCATCATTCAGAAAAGTTAAATTATTACACACAAGTTCGACAGAATGAAGTTGGTTCCCGGTATTTTCTTTTCCTTTGCAGCCACGTTATGTACGTAGTCTGTTTTCCTCCTATGAGCTATGTATCTATATAGCGTACTGCCAGGAGGGAATCTTATATGTAAAGAGTGTTCGTAATTCTCCTCCCATGCTCTTGTAAAAGTTTTGTGATAAGCGAAACAAGAACTTTGTAAACTCAAGAGAACACAGAAAAAAATTAGTCTTTGAAAATATAACCACAAGGAAATGAGATGAAGTCTAGACAACATCAATATTTAATTTTTTTTGTTATATGGTAATGCTTTTATTAGCTACATTGTATAGTGTCGAATAGATGAATGATAAATTATAAAGTGTAGCGGCCTCGCGATATGCTGATCCCCCTCCTAGGAATCCTACTGAATTTGATCGCTATTGTCCAGATCAAGTGTACGTGCATCTATGCATCCACTCCTCCATAGTTTTTCAGTCCGCAGTGCTTAATCAATTAAACACAGGAACAGGTTTACCTTAAAATATTTGTCTATAACAACGAAACCCGTGTGTGTTAATATTGTCACGTGTAAAAGTGACAGTGGGAGCCGGGATAGAGCACTTGGTGTAGCGACTGACTACGGACTGGACGACCGAGGAGTCGAAATTCGAGTCCCGGTAGGGTCTCTTCTCCAAGATATCCATACCGGCTCTGGGGTCCACCCAACCTCCTATTCAGTGGGCACAGGGGGCTCTTTCTCCTGGAGTAAAGAGGCCTGAGCGTGAAGCTGACCACTCACCTTAAACTAGTGCCGAGGTCAAGAAAATGTGAATCTACACATTCACTCCCTCATACGCTTTCACGGCGTGGTGCTTAATTAGTTAAGCACAGGGACAACTTTTGTAAGAGTGGCAGTATCGACGGGGTCTGGATTGGTGCCTCTATTTATTGACCACTTATGCACTCACAACTCGTGACTACACTTTACGGATCACTGATACACACACACTAGTGTCCTCAGTCTATTACAGTCTACACTATCCGTTTCCTAGCAATGTTCCTTATTTAAACACAGGAACTATAACAGTCTCACTGAATTACACACTCCACATAAAGTCTTCTCTTCACAACCGGATTTTCAACTGAGTACTGTTGTGACTGTTACTGACTTTTTTCTTCAGAGTCCCGTACAGAACTGACTTGGTTGCCTTAATTTTCTTCCTTATAACTCCTCGGCACGAACAAATGGGAAATCTCCTTTCCAACAATATTTCGATTGTTTCATGCGTATTACTTTCCGCAGAAACGTGTTTACCGAGCCGTTGCCTAGAAACGGCTCTGGTATATCTACGTATTTCGCTGTCGCTACATAACAAAGGCTCTACGTGCTACAATATTTAGAACTCTATGCTTAGCCGATCTGCAGAAGTGGGTGGAAACTGTAGTGGCGCTAGGAGTGTGTCAGATGCAAATGACTAACTTTCGCAACCCCTGTGACTTGTCAATATGACAGTGACTCGTTCCTCAGCAGTAAACATTACATAATCGAATCTGACTGATGAGGGGAAACGGAGACTGTGCGCATAACAGGGTGCGCAGCTGGAAGTTGAAATATGGATTTATTTTCCTACCGTAAATACGTCAGCTTCCACATTTTTCTTCGCAACAATATTTCAAGAAAAAATATGGTTATAATAGGCACTCTGTAACATTTCGTAATACGCCTGTATTCTATGATGAGATTACGAATCCCGCTCTAGACCCCCTCCCCCGCGAACCAGGTTACCACCCATTGTCGGCCGGCCACGACTGCTTACTGAATATACAGCAACTACCCTAAATATATGAAGGCTGTCCGTTCAATGTTTTTTTTTTCCTTGGCACTACAGCCCCAGTGGGCCTAGGCCTACCTCCATGAACTCCGTTCACTTCGGTTTTTCTAGATCTTACACATACGGTAGGACTCCTTGGGCGAGTGATCAGCTCGTCGGAAGGCCTCTACCTGTAGACAAACACAGAAAAACGCACACAAACATCCATGCCCTGGGTGGGATTCGAACCCACGATCCCGGCTTCCGAGCGAGCAAAGACAGTGCATGCCTTAGACCCCTCGGCTACCGTGACCGGCCCGTTCTCTTTTAGCATCATATATTACACATAATATGAACTCAGTTTCTATGTTTAATTGCTGGAAATGCGGGATATTGAAGTATATCTCCATGTATTCTTTTTCTAGGCACTAAGTGGCAGTGGTGGGCCGCTCCATAGCTCAAGCGGTTAGTCGCTGGCTTCCCACCGCGGCGGCCCGGGTTCGATCCCGGGTCTGGTCAAGTGGGATTTGTGGTGGACAAAGTGGCGCTGGGGCAGGTTTTCTCCGAGTACTTCGGTTCTCCTGCCAATCTTCATTCCACTAATTGCTCCACAATCACCCTCACCTATCATCTGGGGCTGGTACAATAGGCCAGACTTAGTCCCACCCCACTAGCAATAAAATAAAGCGGCAGTGGTCAGTTTCACGCCAGACGGCTTTATCATAAGGAAAGTTAATAATCATTTGTAGTATTTTGTATTTTGTTTCTCGGATGCTTTCACATTTATCATTCTCTGCTGACGTCAGTAGAAATTATGGACAGTAATATTCTAATCCTTTATTCGGGAAGTGCTCTGTTCGAATCTCTGTCTTGTCCCCAGCTATCTTGACCCAAATTCTTCATGGTTTACCTCAGAACTTCGAAAGCAAATACCGGAACAGTACCTCGCTTATAGAGTTCTATCTTCTGAGATATAACTTCTTGTAATGTGGTGAAGGTCAACCGAAGTCTCGGAGGAATGTATCTTAAAATATTTCTTGTTGTATGCTTCTGGCTTATATCTTACTTTGCTTATTCTTCGTGCCTGAAGATAGAGTCAGCATTTTTCTCCGAAACGTCTGTAGACTTTCAACGGACTGGACGATGCTATATTCCTGAAGATAGGAGTAGAGCTCTTTATAACGATCGGTGTGAGAACTCCAAACTCCTACAATATCTGAAGTAGGCCACGACAGCTGCCTTCCAAATCCTCCCAAATTCACCCTTCCATTCAGCCTCACATCTATACGAATGAACACGAGCATGTATACATCTTACTTTAGTCAGTTTCAGAAGAAAGGGAAATATATTGGGTCCTGTTATGCATATTGTCACATATATTAGCAGTACGTGACTATTAGACGGAGTTTGGATTGGTTGATTGGGTTTATTGTACTTATACATTCAACTCGTAACTTCAAGCAAGTCTAACACTATTGCTGAGTTTCACACTACAAATCACTAGGACACGCTAAGTCTTCTCAATCTTCACTAGTCTTATCCCGGCAACGGATTTTAATACAGGAACTATAAGAGTCTCACTGAATCATATATTATAAATATCACTGCACTACGGTACATAGGAAGTCGTTTCCTAACAATCCCTTTTTTGTTTCTTGCATATTCATTGTCGCGGGAATGTGTTTACCGAGTCGTTGCCTAAAAATGAACGTCTACTCTGGCTCCACTGTACAGGCTGTCAGGCGTCATGTCACAATATAATCGTAGCACTTTTTGTGAGTCGCTTGTAGTTTTCATAATTTATTACCTTTTTTTCTAATAACATAATGGTCTTCTACTTTGTATAAAGTTTTAAGGACTTTCTCACCTTGTACTTGGTTTGAAGAAAAAGTTTACTCAAACTTTATAAACTTGTGTTACTGATCATTTAAGAAAAGTCTGTTGAAGATCTGACGCGTTCTTGCTACTGGTGTCTCGTTATCTTTCCACGTTTGGTTTTTCAATATTCAGAATATTCAATTATGAACTTTCGTAATGAAATTCAACGTAGAGATGAAGGAAGAACACCGCGTCTTGGTCAGTGCTTCCCAGACTTCAGCGCGGCGAGGAATGCGCATTACTGCTTTGCTGCTGGTTGTCATGACAACGCTCCAGGGTTGCTGGATGTTTAGGGAGGCGGGGTCCAGCGTCACTAGCGATCCCAGCAGAGGTTCAGTGAGCTGACAGACACGCTCTTTCGCACAACACCTCTCGGGCGATCGTCAAGGATCTTGGGCGGCTTCAAACTTCGTAAAACCCTCGAGAACACAAGAACTCGACCGGAAACTAACTTCTGCAGCTTCTCGCAGTCAGCATTTCGAGATTTCTTTATCTTCAAGTTAAAACCGTTAAGACCCTTCTAATATACTTTGACAAATATTCGTAAACTAGAAATTAAACCTCAAAACAAAATTATTGTATATCGTAGTATAACCGTTGCTTGTATGATCATTTTTACTTGCATGTACAGAAGTAATTTAGTAAATACATGAACATAAAATTGTAATTTAATTAAGCAGGCGGATTAGGTACTTTGAAACCTCATTAAATAAGTATATTTAGAATTATAGCTGTTTAATCTGATATTAGTGTTTAACAGGTTTTCGTTTCAATTGAGACAATTCATAAAAAGGAACCGTTGTGCTTGAAACGTGTGATCTGAGGTGTAAACATTCTTGTTTCAATACATCAACTGTTGTAGTCTGTGAGATATTTCAGAGCAGAATAATGTCACGGGAATAGAACTGTGTGGCGTGACTTTATTTTAATTATATTTGTCGAGAAGTTTCCAGACGCATAGTGACAGCATTTCTTCAGTAACAATAGGGGGTACAATGTGTTGTGTGCAAGCGGAGCGAGTGTTTCCGGCCTCCGACAGTGAGGACGGTGACGAGCTGAGTAGGACTCCGCGGTTATCAAGACCTCCTCGTGGGCATTCGTCGAGGTCGTGTCCGCCACCGCGTGATCTGCCCATTGAATCACAATGGGCAGCAGGTCTGGGCGGTGGCATGGGCTTAGATCACTTCCATACTCACTACCACCATCATCATCTTCATCATCATCTGCATCATCAGCGAGCAACATCATCAAGGTGTCATCATCTGATCCCTGCTCGTAGATCGTTTTCCTCGTCTCTCGTCGCTGATCTCAGAGCAGCAGGGCCGGGACCGACGCTGGAAGGATGCGAGCTTCTGGTAATTATGCTGCCCATGTCGTAGATCTCTGCCGATTTCACTGAAATCGCTTATCTGATGGTGTTATTCTAAGATTATATCATTACTGTTTTTTTTTTTCTTTGTTTCGTCAAAGTCAAAGTCACTTTACGACTGGCGATTTACCACCAATAAGTTCGTCTTGGCGTCAAGCCCCTTAAAATCCACGAACACAGATTTTCTTCAACTAAACCCTTGCGGTAGTAATCCTTATATATATATATGTGTGTGTGTGTGTGTGTGTGCAACAATAGAAGGGGTTTGGATTTGTGACTCGATTTGTTCACCACTTACATATCATAACTACAAATAACTATAACACTGTCGCTGATTTCTACACTTTACAATTCACCACACGCTAAGGCTTCTTCAGCCTACTACTAGACGTCTTCTGGTAACGGTTTCTAACTGTAATGCCGTGGTGCAGGGGGGGCGTGGAGGTAACCCTCCCGCTGCCGCCACTGTTATGCCCTAGCGGCGCAGGGGGGCGTGGAGTCAGCCTCCTCTGCTACCACCGTAACACTGCAAGTAGGGGGGCGTGGAGTTATCCCTCCTCGCTTCCACTGGTTATGCTGTAAGGCGTTAACGCAACCATCCTAGCTTACCCTTAGCTAGGATTCTCCTATATCGGAG
>NW_019729208.1:624632-642130 GCF_002891405.2 Cryptotermes secundus | reverse complement strand
TGATCCCAAGTCCCCCGAAATTCCCTAATTTATGGTTTTATTTCGCTGATTCAGCCTTGACGTAAGAGGGTGGGTGACTTCCCCTCAGTGTCCTCAATCCTCATAATAACCTCCTCATTGGCTCTCATGGGTGGTTGGGGGCGGACCCCTTGCGTCTGATTGCTGTGTCTGCCGCAATATTACGATATTCCAGTGGCCCAGTGAGACAAGCGCTGGCTGGTGCTCTTACGTATGAATGCTGATCCCACGCATTCTTAGCCTACTTGCCAGTCCTGGTGTTACAATTTACTGTAATAGCTGCGAAACTCTTTTCGCAAGTCCCTGGCTTTTTTGGGTAATACCATCCTCCTTCTAATCTCAAATTTGGGGCATAACACTAACAATGACTTTTCCTCTGCAGTCTTTTCACTAGAGGTTCGTATTAGCAGATGTTAACAATGTATATTCCTCTGCTTCCTTTCTCAAGTCCCTTATAGAACTGGACTGCCAACTATCAACTGAACTCGGTTGCCCCAGTTCTCTTCTTTATAACTCCTCGGCGTGGACCGCGTAGACAGCACCCCTTTCCTCCGTTGCTTGCGTAACCGTTACCGCGGGAACATGTTTACCGAGCCGTTGCCCAGAAAGGGGCATTGATACATCTATACACGCTACCATATAAATTCCTGATAACCAGAGGAAGCGAAATAATATAAAAGGCTTAAACTCGATGGTGGTCAGGCTTAAGACCTTTCAAGTGACTAAGCTGCCGTTGTAGCATAAGATACGTAAGAAGGGCATGATCTGCTTTGCAGAGCCTGTACTGACAGAGAATTTATGGGTAGCGCAGAAGGAAGAATTTCAATAATGTGTTATATGTGCGTTATGTACACTTGACGAAAGGTTAAGCATGTTTATAAGAGACAAACCAATATTCTCGTCGGAGAGGAGAATATATATATATGAAAATATGTAGGAGTTGAGCTTCTCACACCGGTGGTTATGAAGAATTCTATCTTCTGGGCTATAACGCCGTGTAGTCCGTAGAGAATCTTGCTACACGCTTCATGTTAGTATCTTGTTTAGCTTCGACCCTGAAGGTGTAGGCGATATGTTCATCCGAAACATCAGTTAATTTTCAATGGACCACACGGTGTTATGCACCAGAAGATCCAACTCTTCAGAAACGTACAGTTCGATATTGAATTAAATTTGTTTTGGCGAGAGGGTTCTTAATAAAGTCCGGTACATGTTAGTACATATGAGAAAGAATTTATCTTGAGCTTGTATAGGATTCTCACGTCTCCTGCACCCTCCCTGAACAAGAAGAGGGGACTTTTGGAATGTCGTGTGACTGTGCATTTGTGCACTGTGATGTCTGCCGCGTGGCNTCTGCCTGTGTGGCAGGAGCCTATCCCTGTCTATTCTTATCTTCGTCTTCGGCTGCCACTGCTGCCTGTGTCAGTTCTGCCCTCGCACGTCAGGATTACTCGGGACCGGGTGTGGGAGGTGGATTATATATATGAATTACACTCCCGGTACATCCTATCCTATCTATTCTAGCTGCCTATTTACATTAATATATATATACACAATTTACACTATTCACATATTACAAAGACTGTCCTTCAGTCTTGACTACATAGAGTCTTTGCTACACATTCTGTTTCCTTAAGTTCTCCCCCTTCGGGGGTGGAGGCCTTGAGCCTCTCTCTCTCTGACTCATATCTAATGGGCCATGCAAGCCCTCCTCGGGTAACATAAATCTTCTAGTTGTACATTTCTTACTACGTCTTATATACAATTCTACTATCTTTCATAAAGTTCCCTCAGAACGTAATCTACCCATAAATATCTATATTAATTTCCCACATACTATATTTACCACTACTCACTATATGTAACCTTGACACCGACATATAAGTCACTCATTGCCTGACTAATATCCTAGGCTTCTACACTTTCCTGGTATCCTACCCTACGGGCTCACTGGGTACACTGGAGATCGCACATTGAAACACAGTTATCACCAATACTATGAAACACGATATTATCAATTGGCATGGCTAATATGCGTAAACAAACTTACTTGACATAGAAGACTGTAGGCCCTTCCGGCGCTTGTTAAACCCATATTGAGTAGCGCCTCCGGCTGCAAATGAATATTCTGTTAGAACATGATCCCAAGTCCCCCGAAATTCCCTAATTTATGGTTTTATTTCGCTGATTCAGCCTTGACGTAAGAGGGTGGGTGACTTCCCCTCAGTGTCCTCAATCCTCATAATAACCTCCTCATTGGCTCTCATGGGTGGTTGGGGGCGGACCCCTTGCGTCTGATTGCTGTGTCTGCCGCAATATTACGATATTCCAGTGGCCCAGTGAGACAAGCGCTGGCTGGTGCTCTTACGTATGAATGCTGATCCCACGCATTCTTAGCCTACTTGCCAGTCCTGGTGTTACAATTTACTGTAATAGCTGCGAAACTCTTTTCGCAAGTCCCTGGCTTTTTTGGGTAATACCATCCTCCTTCTAATCTCAAATTTGGGGCATAACACTAACAATGACTTTTCCTCTGCAGTCTTTTCACTAGAGGTTCGTATTAGCAGATGTTAACAATGTATATTCCTCTGCTTCCTTTCTCAAGTCCCTTATAGAACTGGACTGCCAACTATCAACTGAACTCGGTTGCCCCAGTTCTCTTCTTTATAACTCCTCGGCGTGGACCGCGTAGACAGCACCCCTTTCCTCCGTTGCTTGCGTAACCGTTACCGCGGGAACATGTTTACCGAGCCGTTGCCCAGAAAGGGGCATTGATACATCTATACACGCTACCATATAAATTCCTGATAACCAGAGGAAGCGAAATAATATAAAAGGCTTAAACTCGATGGTGGTCAGGCTTAAGACCTTTCAAGTGACTAAGCTGCCGTTGTAGCATAAGATACGTAAGAAGGGCATGATCTGCTTTGCAGAGCCTGTACTGACAGAGAATTTATGGGTAGCGCAGAAGGAAGAATTTCAATAATGTGTTATATGTGCGTTATGTACACTTGACGAAAGGTTAAGCATGTTTATAAGAGACAAACCAATATTCTCGTCGGAGAGGAGAATATATATATATGAAAATATGTAGGAGTTGAGCTTCTCACACCGGTGGTTATGAAGAATTCTATCTTCTGGGCTATAACGCCGTGTAGTCCGTAGAGAATCTTGCTACACGCTTCATGTTAGTATCTTGTTTAGCTTCGACCCTGAAGGTGTAGGCGATATGTTCATCCGAAACATCAGTTAATTTTCAATGGACCACACGGTGTTATGCACCAGAAGATCCAACTCTTCAGAAACGTACAGTTCGATATTGAATTAAATTTGTTTTGGCGAGAGGGTTCTTAATAAAGTCCGGTACATGTTAGTACATATGAGAAAGAATTTATCTTGAGCTTGTATAGGATTCTCACGTCTCCTGCACCCTCCCTGAACAAGAAGAGGGGACTTTTGGAATGTCGTGTGACTGTGCATTTGTGCACTGTGATGTCTGCCGCGTGGCTGGATGAAATTCATTCATGTTCAGTATTTACCAGTTTGTTTATCGTAGGCAGATATCCGATGAATGTTTACATTCTGACTAAACTAACTTCATGGAACTGATACCTTCTTGAGAAGCCGTCAGCTCCCGAAAATTCATTATCATGTTTACAAGAGCCCTTCTGAGCCAGATCAATCAAATCCATATCACCTCGCCCTATCTCTCAAAGATTAATTTTAATATTGCTTACCCATCTACGTCTTGGTCTTCGTAGTGGGCTCTTTCCTTCTGGATTTCCCACATACTGACTCCAAAAATAGTGGCCTTTCCAATGGACTCCAGGAAGCAAAATGACAAGTTTCTCGAAAATGGCTCTAACATTTGTCTATATTTCTGTAATCGATACCATGTCTCCAAATGAAACTTCATTGGAAGTATCATCAGAAAGGAAACAGCGAGCCCTCTACGTCAGCAAGTATCTGCACTATATTTCCACCAATTTTTTGATTAGTTATATTTTTGGTTCGTTTGCTTTTTTGTTTTGTTATCTATTGTTTTCTGGTCCTGACCTTTTCTTTCTGTTTTGTTTCGGACACACGCGATTCGGTGTTCGTTTAAAGCATGATGCAGTGGAAACTGTTAGTTTCTCACCAAGTTCCGTGACACTTCACAATGATTTGAACAACAGATTTCTGCCTGTCGCTTAAACGTGACTTGTCTCAGGTAAAAAATCTTATTCATGAAGCTTTGAGTAAAAACTGAACTGTGAAAAGCATTCTACTTTGTTCGGAGGGTACAATTCCAGTGACTCAACAACATTACATACTTTTAAGTTTAGTAATAACATATAAGAGATAAGTGAACCATAATATTTAACTAACTGAACTAACGCTGTTTAAGCAACAACCTGGAAAAATAAAAGTTTTTAGCTACTTATTTTCGACGCATTATGGAAACCGAAGCTTCCATACCGTGTTCACAAAAGAGCCCTATTTGTCTCCATTCTGACCCAAATTAATCTAGTCCACATTCCACCATCTAATTTTCTTAGAAACCATTTTAGTATTAACCTCCCATTTACTATATATATGGACAAATACCGTCTTAAGTGCAACAATTTTATTGTAGTTTTTTCTTCTTTTTCCTCCTCCACACTACATGTTTCGGCCCTAAATGGCCATCATCAGGTGTGTATCACTCACGTAACTGTTACACTGCTTGTTAAAAATGTAAAAATCTCAGTCTTTCTAATCCCATTTACATTTAGTCTTCAAAATGTCTCTTTCGTTCAGATCTTAAGACAAAAGTTGTTGTATCTCTCTTCTCCCCCCCGGCGACAAGATTGTTCACTTACCTCATCCTTCTTAATGTAATGATAATAATATTTGGCGGAAGAGCTGGGACATATCCGTCGGCATAGAGACAGGCCATGGGCTGGACAGCTGGGGTTGGATTCCTGGAAAGGCAAGGATTACTTCTCTTCTCCGAAAATTTCATACTGGTTCTGGGGCCCACCCAACCTCTTATCCAGTGGCCACCCGGAGCACTTTTCCTTCGGATAGTGCTGTCAGGGCGTGAAGTGACAACTCACCTCATCTATTGCCTGGGTCAAGAATGGTGGATCTATACTTCCACTTCTCCGTACGTCTTCATAGCTTGGTGCATGTATTCTTAATAATATTTGGCGACGTTTACGAATTATTAAATTCATAAAGAATGATCTCCATGTTGTTTAGTGGGTAACAGTTGCGATTTTGTAAATATGCCCTATACTCTGTTGTGAAAATTTAGTAAGAGAAAACGAGAAAAGTGTCCGACATTTAAATTGAATTTGTAAATCCCATGACGGTCACCTCATCTGCGCGGTCTAACGCATGAACTGTCTTTGCTCGCTCGGAAGCTGGTATCGTGGGTTCGAATCCAACTGAAGACGTGGTTGTTTCGTGTGTATGCTTTGTTCTGTGTTTGTGTTGTCCTGTGTTTAGGTAGCGGCCTTGCAGCGGGTTGATCAATCGTCCGAGGAGTCCTACCGCCTGTAAAATGATTACAGAACTGAATAAGAGGCCTCGATCCTGAATGGGCTGGAAGAGCCATTGGAAAAAATATAGAAATTTCATATTTCCCTTTAAAACGAACTGTCAGCTTCGTAACATATAGTGGATATTTGTATAAAATAGCCCGTTTAACTTAATTATCAGACAGTAATGGAATAGAGAAGCCGGTCACGGTAGCCGAGCGGTCTAAGGCATGCACTGTCTTCGCTCGCTCGGAAGCCGGGATCGTGGGTTCGAATCCCACGCAGGGCATGGATGTTTGTGTGAGTTTTTCTGTGTTTGTCTACAGGTAGAGGCCTTGCGACGAGCTGATCACTCGCCCAAGGAGTCCTACCTAATGTGTAAGATCTAGAAAAACCGAAGTGAACGGAGTTCATGGAGGTAGGCCTAGGCCCACTGGGGCTGTAGTGCCAAGGAAAAAAAATGGAATAGAGAACACTAATAAACTTCGAATATCCCGACATATTGGAATTGCATAGAAATGTGTTTACAATGCCGTGACATTTCTTAAATCCTCGGAATATAATATAAAAATATAGACAGGAGTGTCCCCTATGTCCGTGAGATATAAAAATCAGAGTTGTCGGTTGTTTCCGTTTGTTCATTAGAAGACTCGGTCTCGAGGCCGCATAGGAAGCGTGGATGGGGACATATCGATTGCATGAAAATGTATGTCGAAATAATTGAATCATTGCGGTTCGCGCGTGGCTTTTAAAAGCGAAAACCAAAAATTATTTAGAGCTACCATTATAGGCTTCTATAAGTCATGCTAAAATGTGAAAATTTGGTTAGACCTGATGTTCTCACAGTGGTGTCTATGAACAGTAAGATATTCTTGTATTGGCGGCGCCCTAGCTCAAAGGGTTAGTTGCTGGCTTCCCACCGCGGCGGCCCGGGTTCGATTCCGGGTCTGGTTAAGTGGGATTTGTGGTGGACAAAGTGGCCCTGGGACAGGTTTTCTCCGAGTACTTCGGTTTCCCCTACCAATCTTGATTCCACCAATTGCTCCACAATCACCCTCACCTATCATCTGGGGCTGGTACAGTAGGCCAAAAGTGGCCGCAGTACAAGGGGCTTAGTTCCACTCCACTAGAAATAAAAAAAAAATGTGCATGTACAATATATAGAAGGCTTTGAATAGCGAAGCATGCTCTAACTCATGTAGCTTACGTTACAACGGCTGTCTAGTCACTTTAATGGCCGTACGCTTGAGTCTCTTATGTTTTCTCTGTAGGGCTTCGTTTTCCGATGTCGCGAACATTTGCATTTTCATGATTCTGTATGATCTCTGCTTGTTGTCTGCACAATTTCGTTATGCAATCATAAGTGTACGGTACTTGGAGAGCTATGTGCAACTCTCGGGCCGGTGTGCACTTTAGAAATTTAGCAGTGCTGTTGTGCACTTGGCTTTGCAAGCACTGCACTTTTAAGATGTGGATATCTGAAGCAGACGGGGCAAGCGTACTTCATTACTGATCTAATTAATGCTTTATGGAGCATCAGTTTAATGTTAGCGCTGAATCGCTCATTTTCATATGAGAAATGGTCTCTAATAAATGTTCTGAAGGCTCTGGCTTCAATTATTTCTATGTGCAGTCTCCAAGTAATCCTCTTGTCGAGGATTACACCGAGATACTTTACATTATTCACAAAGCGGATGCTTCGTCCGTTCAGTGTGAGAGGAACCTCAGATAGTCTAAGTCTATGTGAGAAATAGACGGCCCAAATTGTATTTTCATTAATAGTTTAGGCGTGTTTCTTCTAAATAATGTATAAAGATTCAGTTCGTACCTCACAGGAAACACATTACGTCTCCGCTCCATAGACGGACCGGTTAATGCGGTTTAGGGAAAAGAGTACCTGTTTATTGTAAAACCCATACGGAACACAGTGAGCCGGGATAGCGTAGTCGGTATAGCCACAAGCTACGGGCTGGACGACCAAGCGGTCAGAGATCGAGTCTCGGTAGGGTCAAGAATTTTCTCCATGTCGTGCAGACGGGCTCTTGGGTCCACCCAATCTCCTATCTAATGGGTACGGGGGGGGCCTCTTTCCCCGTGGGTAAAGTGGCCGGGGTATGAAGCTGACCACTCACCTCCAATTAGTACCAAGGTCAATAAAATGTGGATATATACATCACTCCCCCATACGTCTTTATGGCATAGTGCTTAACTTGTTAAGCACAGGGTCAACTTTAACTTTACCTTATGTTTTACGCACACGGAACACACAAATACGTTCTGTGTGTAGAATGTAGAATTTTAGTGTGTTAAAACAGATGGTACATATAGTAACCATTAGGTTTTAAAAGGACAAGGTATACTCGTATGTTCATGAATGTTTCGGAGGAGCATACTTTCTCCATCTTCATGGTTGACAGCCAGACAAAACACCAGCAAGTAGCAGGCTTCAAGCACAGCCGACCAGATAAGGAACATATTAACATAACATACACACCCTGCAGAGCTTCTGCATAATTGGTGACTGCAGCAGCCTAGCAACCAGGATGACATTGACGCTTCAGGACGAGAGATTGGAGTGCCAATTACGCAAGGGTAACAGCGTTTGATCATATTTTTATACCGCAATGCATGATCGTTGTTTGGGTTACGTTTTGAATGGTACACACTGAATGATGAAACTCAAATATTAATCGCAACAGTCAAATATGTCTGCAATGCAACTTCTGATTCCCGTCGTAACGTGATGCCATCCAACGTCATGGAGAACCACCCCCTGTCAGCTTTCCACTCTTATTGATTCGTCTTCGTATCTTCTTTCCAGTTCTAGAACCCATTTCGTCCGACTGCAGAGTGAAGGTGAAATATGCCGCGTTTAAATCAAAGAAACATGACGTAAGGAAAAGCCGTAAATGCAGCCAAAGATTAGTTGCGTTCTAAGTGGTACATCCTGCATATACATCCTCCCCCCGGCACTATAGCCCCAGTGGGCCTAGGCCTACCTCCATGAACTTCTCCGTTCACTTCGGTTTTTCTAGATCTTAGACATACAGTAGGACTCCTTGGGCGGGTGATCAGCTCGTCGCAAGGTCTCTGCCTGTACACAAACACAGAAAAATGCACACAAACATCCATGTCCTGAGTGGGATTCGAACCCACGATTCCGGCTTCCGAGCGAGCGAAGACAGTGCATGCCTTAGACCGCTCGGCTACCGTGACCGGCCCTGCATATACATTCAAATGGGTATAAAAATTGGGCGTGGAAGAAGGGAGTTCGATAAATGTTGGCCTGGAATAAATTCAGAACTCTGTGATATATTATATCACTGTTTTTGTTCTTCTCCTACAACTACAAACCAGCAACGTATAGCTGTACATCAACTAAACTTCATACACTCTGATTCTCGTCAGTTCCCTTCACAAATGTTTCTTCTTTTATTTATATTATATTTGTTTATATGTTCTCAGTAAACATAAAACGCCATTACAGTTGTGGGTTTGAAAATATGGTAAATATTCGTTTTTATATTTTATTTATTCTGCCTTTAAATATTTGTGTGGTAGCGTAGTTGGTTGAGGCACTATACTACAAGCCGGAAGGTCGCGAATTCGATTCCCGATGTGGTTATTTTTCAATTTACCTAATCCTTTTAGCCTCACTGTGACCCTGGGTTCGACACAGCCCCTAACAGAAGTGATCACCAGGAATTTTCCTGGGTGTAAAGAGCGGCCGGCACGTAAGATTGAAAACTTCACCGCCATCTGGGAGCCGATTGTCTTGAAAATATGGGCGTCTCGACGTCTCACAAATCTATGGGCCTCCAAGGCCAGGTACATGGATATATTTACCTTTTATCTTTTACCTCGAACCTTGGAGCTTTAAGTTGGAAGTCCGACAGAAGCATAGTAGCACTGGTATAGAAGTTCATCATAAAGAAACATGCAGAAGCTCCAGGTTCAAATCTCTGTTGAGGTTAGCTTCCCGTCTAGACATTCAGATTTCTCATAAGCCGTCAGTAATGTCTTGGCATAATTAACTCCATAGAGCTGAGCCCTTCTTGAGAAGTCACCATTTGTACAGCTATGGAACTCTAAGGTTCATTACCGTGTTTACATGAACCCTCCAATTGTCCCTATCCTGAGCCAGATCAATCCACTTCATTCCATCACATTCTATTTTTCTAAGATCCATTTTAATATTATCCACCCACTTACTCCTTGATCTTCCTAGTGGTCTCCTTCCTTCTGGCTTCTATCTATAGTGTGACATGTTGACCCCTACCTCCCAGCTGCACGTAGCGGTAACGTAGCGCTCGCGTAATAGGCGAGTAATCACCCCGCAACTCTCCCCGCGGTGACGTCACGATCGGCGCCAAGCGAAGGCGAAGTGAGCCGAAGTTAGCCGAGTCCTAGCATCCTGGTCGCTATGCAAAGCGAGTCAACAGCGATGACGTCACCAAGGGCAGCACGGGTAAACAGGATTGCGAGAGACGACGGTGGTAACAGCGGTTGCTACCGCTAGCGTTACTAGCAACACAGCGCCAGGCAACAAGGGTGCTTATTACGTGGCCGTTTTCTGTATTGTCCGATCGAGGCTACATGAGGCGCAGCGAAGGCTATTCACAGTCAATCCTGGAGCTACCTACGAGTCAGTCCTCGAGCTACCTCCGAGTTAGTTCCGAGTTAGCCAGCAACCAGTCAGTTGTATTGTGGCATTTGGAGTGTAGTATTTGTGATATTGCAGATAGCAGCAATTGTGAATCTGTAATTTGGGTGATTGTAAGTGCGAATGTGAAATAAAATTCGCTACATCAAATACATCGTGAAGTTATTTGTCGCGTTATACGCCCAATACGCGACAATATATTTATCTATTATCTATTTGTCTGTCTATGGCTCTACAACCATTTATTGGGCCTTGGTCACTTTTCACTCTCTTAATCCTATACACAGTCCATAGGATTCCTTGGACGGGTGATCAGCCCATTGCAATATTCATTCCTCTAGGAAGTAAAAATAAATAGCTGACTAATAATTCAGCGGAGAAGAGTCCTTGAAGAAGCCACTTCATTTTTCAGCCACTCAAGAAAAAATCGTATAATAAAGTCAGATCAAAACAGTTGTGTAGTTACAAGTTATACAGTAGAACAGGGCTGTCCAACTGGCGGCTCGCAGGCGGCGGTTCCTGCTGCCCTCGGGAATATTCTTCCATTCCTGAAATTGCCAACGCCTTTCTCCTCCGTAAAATGGGGAACGGAGAAATGTTGTCAAAAACAAAAAATAAATCGTTTTTCGGCTGAATTAAGAAGACACTTAATAAAAAAAGTAGAAAAGTATGAAATTAGTATGACGCCATATTGGATCTAAGTTTCTCAAATGACGACTCTGAAAAGGCCAATTTCTGGAATGAGACACCGGTGTTTACGCGTAAAATTCAATCGATGTTTTAGAGGGACAAAGTTCCAACATCTTTATTGTTTAAATGTAATCCAAGAGAGACAACATCATGAAGCAGACAGCAAGAAGGGTTTGAAGACGGAGTGGATATATTCCCCAGAGACATCGGTAACTTTCATCCGACTCAGCGTACTCTACGATCCTATGCAGTATCGATAAAACCTAAACCCCTATTTATATAGCATTTTAACTTTATGGTTCCAGTTATTATCTCTTATTATTTTGTATTTCTGATGATAGCAGGGATAATATTTATATCATTATATGAAAAACACATTTTATTTTTATTAATTTACTTCGACAACACAATTATTTGCGTAGATGAACTGTGTACTACTCTCTCATATGCAATATAATTCTCCGATACAGTACTGTGACGCGTTACCTTACGTCCATCACCGCGACAACCGCTACAATCGGAACGGACACTTCCACGGCAACGAATACGTGGAAATTGGGGAGTTCCCGCAGCGACAAATCGTAGCAACGAATTGTCGTTGAGTAACAACGATGAGACGGAACGCGTTACCGGTTTAATCTATATAAGGAGCGTTCCCGTAACAACGGACTGTCTGAACAGCGGTAACAGAACCGTGAGGAATGGTGTCCGGTATCCGGTCCGCATAACGCCTATATAAGCAGAGCCAGAGACGACACAGAGGAGAAGAGACAGTCTTGGGACAACCGTGATCGAGGACAGTTGAGACGTCGTATTAGAGTACTAGAGTATTGGAGTATTGAGTATTAAAGTATTGGGCCAGAAGTCAAGTGATACTGCAAGCGATAATAATTGTAAGGGTTGTAAGAGTGAATGTGCAATAAAGATTAGCTAAATCCAAGACCCACGTGAAGTTATTTGTCCCGTGACATACCCAACACGTGACAGTATTATTAATGATACGTTTATAATATGGGATCTGGGTAGGTACCTAATATATTGTGACGTATTTGCGCTATGCAGGACATCCCTCCCCCCAGCGGTGACGTAAAAGCATCAGAGCAACTGCCGCTGCTACTGTAACAGGCCAGTCAACACTCCGTCCCCTTCCCCCGCGGTGACGTAACAAGGTACACCATGGTTACTACGCAGCTATAAACAACTCTCGACAGCGTTCCCCAGCAACGCCTGTAAACACGATGTCACGCAACAGGGGAGCCCGAGCAACGACTGTTGCTAGGCAATGGGTAAATACGACGCTGTGCAACAGTGGTACCTATCGCGTAACTATTTTCTGTGATGTCCGTGCCGAGCCTAAATAAGGAGCAGCGAACACTATTCAAGAGTGAGTTACTAGAGAGAGAGTAATCATTCAGTTGCAGTCTAGCATTCGCCGGAGTGAATGGAAGCAGGAGAAGTAATTGTGGTGTTGCAGATGGCAGTAGTTGTGTAATTGTGAGAGCGAGTGTTTAATAAATTCGCTAGATCCAGAACGGCTTGAAGTTATTTGTCGCGTGACATGCCCAACACGTGACAATATTGTGACTTGATGGTTGTGTTATGTCGTGGTGGGGTGGGGCGTGAAGGTATCCCCACCGCTTCCACCACTGTTACGCCGAGGTGACAGGGGCGTGGAGGTTTCCCCACTGCCACCTTCTCTCTTGCAGTCACAGGGGTATGGACTAAGGAAACGACTGAACAGCTTTCTCTATCGTTGCTTCATGGCTAGGGGCTCTCTGTTCACCGGGCTTGTCAGGAGGGCGCAGGTGCGAAATGTGGAAGGGGAGGAAATCACCACAAAAACCCACATCCTCACCCTATGCTACACTATATTAGTAAAACACAATCCATATACAGTTATATATATTTGGGATTCTCACACTGAAAGGGCCGACTGGTGTCGGGTTACACATTACACTTGGCTACCTCGCATCACTCGGTTGATCATTCTTACGCCCCGTACACTTTTTCTAACGTTCCTAACTCTAGTCCCATTGGAGGAGTTACACTTTAATAATATTACAATTATTGCGCATGGCGATAAGAGTAGTTTCCACTTACTTTGCGTTGAGTCTGCAGACGGATGGCGTTGCCGGGAGTCGAGTCGGTGTCCATTTGGACAGAGCCTACGGCCGCAAATGGCCAAAATTACTGTTAGAATAATCCCCTTCCTAATTTGGTCTCTGGGTTATATACCCCTATGTATGCTTACTCATTATTTTCCCGGAGGGTGTAAGTCCGCCTCCAGTGACGTCTTATCCCAAGGTGGGTGATCTCGTTGGCTGGGATCCTAAGGGGACACACCCCCTTCTACTGCTAAACCTTTTGGCTGACACTTTTACCTCCAAACGTCCCCCCATCACACAAGTGTAAATTCTGTAGTTAGCAGTTCGATATACATTCAACGTCATTCTGCTGACTGGGCATTCCCTCGCGGCAAGCCAATGTCCGTCTAAATCCATACGCAGAAATTCCTTTAAGTTGTTAACCTTTCGTACATCCGCTTTCGTACCTCTTTCAAATATTTCCCAAAACCAAATCTATCCTAACAAATATTTTCCCAAAAATACAAAAATGTTAATACTATGTTAACATACTACCGGGAGTCGGCCTTTGGGCCACAACAGGTTGAAAGCCAGAATTCTGTAGTTCGAAGAAACATCCATTGTTGGGCTATAACAACGTAAACAGCATCAATTAGTAGTTTATATCACGGTAAGCACGCGATAGAACTATTAAGCGAGTATTCGTTGCTACGAAACGATCGGTAACCAACACGTGATCGCTGCAACAGACACGCAAACAACAATAGAAGAGCTGTAGGAAACGGTATTTTCTATGCGTTCTGTGGGAGCCAATTGGGTGTTTGAGTTAGTTCTGAGACAAGCAGTCTTCAGTCAAAAAATAGCTAGAAGTTGTGGACTTGAAGAGCTATGAGTCAGTCATCCGTCAGTAAGGACGTGAACACGGAAGCTGAGTAAACTACGATGTTGGAAGCCGATACCAGGTGACAACAGTGAAGACACAGCAGACTGAGAAGTTTTAGGGCGTGCTGTAGTGAATTGTAAAGTGCGTAAACTAGTAAGATTACGTAATATTTGTTACGATTAATAGGAGTCTAATAAATTGAATTACCATTCCAAATTATCTCTATAATCAGTGACAGTATACGGCCTTTCTGTGAATTGCGATTGGATAACCCTGCAATGGAACATTATTCCACTAACTTCTTCACGTACGAAGCTATAAATTTGTTGTATGAGATGTATTTCTTGCATCTTAAGCTACTGCTGCATTATGGATTGTCTAGTACAGTATCCTTCTACACGTATATACTGGGTTACTGTGAACCGCACATAATATTGAGGATAACCCTTGAAATGTCCTCTCGCAATACACGATGGCAGACCTACGTTATGATGGACTGCATGCTAGAGGCCAAGCTATGGTTTGGAATTCCAAATATCCTGTGGCTACCACGACATCAACGATTTGTTATTCCATATCCAATCTCATGACACATACTGCACTAAAAATATTTGAAGCCTCGAGGTACGTAATGAACAGCTATCTGGACAGATACATGTGCTCTGGCAACCGCTTCCGAAACGGACGTTGCTATACGATAGATGATTCCATTTCAAATGATTTATTTAGACTGATGAACGGCAATAACGTTGTATTTGAATTTTCCACAGCATGTCTTCTGGGAAATTCACTGACAAGGAAGATACTGCTTCCATCTTCAGGGTCGAAAATATTGTGAAATGACTCAAAATCAGAATTGTTGAATTATAAAAGGTAGCCATTGCTAGGCAGCGGCGTGGTAAACACATCCGCATCACCGAATTAGCACGAAACAATAGAGAAATTGTTGGCAGCGATGTTTCCTGTGTGGTCCGCGCTGAGGCTATATGACGAGAACCAACGTGAATTCAGCGGTTAAGAGTCGTGAGCTGCAAGCCAGCGGTGGCAGTTCGTAATTGGCCATAATGAACGTATATTATTAGTAGTCGCTACCTGGTAACGACTAGTGACGGCAGAGTAACAAACAGGAGACAATGTGTGCTGTATTTATAGTGATTTACAGTGTGTAATTTAGTGAGACTCTTACAATCTTACAAGTTAGAGCGTTCAGTAAATGCCGTTATCAATCCAAACACCGTGTCGAGTCACTAACACGTGACAGTATGTTAAAGCATACTGTGAGCAAAAGGAGAGGAGCAAGCGCTCTCTGCCTGAAGATACAAGCAGTACGTGTCTTTGAAACTTCCATAAACATATACGAAACTACACGGCGTCACATCTTGCATCCGTCAGAGACAATAATACGTTTGTTAGTATTGCCGCTGAACATGTGCACACTCAAATCCATCTGAATAACATTTAAAAGACCGGTCACGGTAGCCGAGCGGCCTAAGGCATGCACTGTCTTCGTTCCCTCGGAAGCCGGGATCGTGGGTTCGAATCCCACTCAGGGCATAGATGCTTGGTATATGAGTGTGTTTCCTGTGTTTGTCTACAGGTAGAGGCCCTGCGACAAGCTCGAGAATTTCTCAGCATTTTATGGAATTCTTAAAGGTCATTACCGTGTTCACAAGAGCCCTTCAGTTGTTCCTATCTCTCAGGATATATTTTTTCTTTGATGCGACAGCCCCAATTTGAGCCTTGGACTACCTCCATGAAATTCTCCGTTTCCTTTTGGTTTACTACATCTAGAAGATTCGGTGGAACCCCTTGGGCGGGTGATCAGCTAGTCGCAAAGTCATTACGTGTATGGAAACAGAGGAAAACGCGCATGAAACATCCACACCATGAGTGGTATTCGAACCCACGATCTCGGCTTCCGAGCAAACGAAGAGAGTGCATGCCTTAGACCGCTCGGCTACCGTGACCGACTATATATACAAGGTCCGTCGACGTCAAGAACCGACGACAACGTGCAACGTGTGCGTGACGTACTCAATTCAGACCGTCGGTTAAGTGTGCGCATGATTGCAGATCGTGTTGGCATTGATAAGATGACGGTGCACACCATTATCACTGAAGATTTGGCGATGCGAAAGGTCTGCGCGAAACTCGTCCCGAAGGTCTTGACGGACGACCAAAAGCAGAGACGAGTGGCTGCTTGCGAAGACCTTCTGCAACGCGTTGGGGAAGACCCCGGCTTTCTGGACAACGTCATCACGGAAGACAAAAGTTGGATATTCGAGTACGACCCGGAAACAAAGCGTCAAAGTTCCGAATGGCACACTTCGGCATCACCTCGTCCAAAAAAGGCGCGAATGAGCAAATCCAGAATGAAAACCATGCTCATCGTTTTCTTCGACGCCCAGGGGGTGGTCCACTACGAATTTGTACCTGAGGGGCAAACAATGAATGGAGCTTTTTACCTGGAAGTGCTAAGAAGAATGAAGAGAAGGGTCAATCGGGTGAGGCCAGCCATCGCCGGAAATTGGAAATTGCATCACGACAATGCACCCAGTCACACCTGCTCCAAGGTGACCGACTACCTGACACAAAACGGCATCGCGACGGTACCCCAACCCCCCTACAGTCCCGACTTGACACCAGCAGACTCTTTCCTGTTCCCGAAAGTGAAATCCTCCCTCAAAGGGCACCAACATGGGACCCTGAGTGCCGTCAAAGAGGCTTGCACGCGGACCCTTAAGGACATTCCGGAATCCGCCTACCAGGGAGTCTTCGTGTCGTGGCAACGCCGTTGGCAAAAGTGTATCAATGCACAAGGGATGTATTTTGAAGAATTTTGAGGCATTGTAGCAATATCTGAAATAAATCTATTTTCCCGGAACTTTTCCCGATACTTCTTATACGGACCATGTATATAATATGCAAGTGCAACCTTGAAGGTGCAAATTGTTTACGAGCTCAGAGTCCTTTGGTGAGCTACGCGAGTATTTTTCTATAAAGGTTATTCTACAACCAGTTTAATAAGTTCATGATAAGGTAGAAAATTTTACGTAATACTCTAGTATATAAACATACTTTCGTGAGTATCTGTATTACTCTGTAGAATTATTGTATTTTTTTTTATTTCCTTAATAACTTTCGTTGTAGAATTAATAGAATTTCTTAAATATATTTTAAAATATATATTAATTAACACGAGCAGTGAAATTGATAAACACTGTTATATATTTACAGCACGAATAAATAATGTCGCTTATATTAGTGACTAATAACGCGAGTTCTAGATTGGATGATTGGATTTATTTTCCACTTGGTTTGCAGTCTCTTTTAATTACAATCAATATAGCGTCATCGCTGATTTACATATTTTACAGTTCACCTTTGCACATGCACTAGGATTTCGAGATTCCACTTGTCTCATAGCAACGGATCTCAACACACAAATTATTATTTCAGATCACTTTGAAGCCCTCTGGCAATTTCTTGTTCAATCATCCCGGAAACTCGGGACTCAACTAAAAACTCTTCTGGGCTCTTAACTACACTGCACTGCACTCTGCTCTAATCTAAGCTGTGAGAGAGAGAGAGAGAAGAAGTTGTGGTCGTAGTGAGAGACACTACATTGGTGGCCGGGGGGGGGGCATAAAATACCT